>NC_138860.1:9781720-10031122 GCF_965194805.1 Balaenoptera borealis
AAGATCTGTTTGTTAAATACCAAGTGAAGGATGCTAGTGGTTCCTTCGTCATTTTAGTGAAGGAAGTGGAGGAAACATTCAAAGCTAATATCACTTCATTCAACAGCTAAAGAAATTATGAAACCTTTATTCAAGGTTGAGACCATACATGAATTCAATTTTAGGGACCTAAATTTTATGACCTAAAAGAAAATTCATGTACCAGAAATGCTGACGTATATTAAGCCTTTAATCCTGAGTCAGAACAGAGCACCCAGATACTCTGGAGTGTTAGGAACAGAGGTCAAGATGAGGAAGACCACGTGACTGACAGTAACTTGTAGTAATTTGGTGACTCTCAAAAGTCATCTAAATTCTAACCTTCTTATATTACGAATTATGGAATTATGGCGCGGAGAAGTTACAGAGTTTGCTCAAGGTCACAATAGCTAATTAGCAGCCCCGTTAGGCCTGTAAATCTGTGACTTGTACCCCTGTAATTTTATGTTAAACAATTCTGCCTCATATTCCTATACTTTTGGAGGGCTGACTGATTACAATGCATGCATTCATTCTGAACTTGCGTAATTTTATTGTCTGTATTTCTTTTTTAACTACGATTGATAGCTGATATCAAGAGATTTATGTAAGTAGTATTTTTTAAAGGTGGCCTTTCCTAATTAGAGCTCTCCTGAGCATTTCTATCTTTGTGATAGGGAGCATTTCTATCTTTCATATATTTATTTTCTTCTTTAAATGTGCCGGAATCCATAAATGGGAACATTATGTCTGCATTTATGGAAAAAAAAATTGATTAAACTGATCAAATTGGGGATTTCAAAATATGCCTGTTAGCCACTAGGTGTCACCATAACGCACTGTAATTAAAAGCCAATATGATAATTTTGTAGAAAAAGTCAATAGCAGCACTTCTCCTGAAGCATTAAGTGACACCTTTAGAGGGCTAGCTGCATAGCTCTATTTTTTTCCACCCCTGGGATTCTGTATCTAAGCCCTAGGTTAGATACAGAAAAATTAGTTAGCAATGGATTTCACATAGTTATTTTCATAGTCTATGATTATAGTACTGAGAGGATTTTAGTGACCAAAGCAGTGTGTTTTAGCAATGTTAAATAATGCCGCCGTTTGTCTTGTCTTGGGATTCCACTTGTCATGCACGTGTTATTTCCGAGAGGGGGAGTGCAGCGGTGGCTGGGCTGCTGAGGAGGGGAAAGGTCACCTGTGGAGGTTCTGCAGGAATGGCAACTTCGGTGCTTAAGGGGCACATAATTGTGTCTGGGTGACCAGAAGCCAACCAGGCATCTATTTTCTCCTACACCAGTTTGCAGCAGTACACTTTAACCTCTGTGAAGGCTCGTTTTCTTCAGGTAATATACTCACTCACTTTTGGTTGAAAATGAAGATGTTAAAGAGTTTTCGGAATGGATCTGTCACGTCCATTATTGACTTTGGTTTTTTAGTCCTTTGTTTCCAAAAAGAAAACGAGGATAGAAAAAGACATTTTTGGTTCTCTTCATTTCTGCCATGGTACTTGTTGGTGGATGTTTGTCATTCTGTTTGATTTCTAGGCATCTGAACCCCTTGAAGACCCCCTACTTTATAAGATAGAGCCCACCTCCCACTCTGTAAATGAAAATTAAAAATGTTTCAGACTCCCTGTAGCAAGGACGTGGTACTTGTCATGGCACCTGCTGATCAGATGTACCTGCACGTTGACCAGTGTGAATCAGAAGTTAGTCACGTGGAAAAG
Source organism: Balaenoptera borealis (assembly GCF_965194805.1). Lineage (NCBI taxonomy): Eukaryota > Metazoa > Chordata > Mammalia > Artiodactyla > Balaenopteridae > Balaenoptera > Balaenoptera borealis. The sequence goes on from NC_138860.1 coordinate 9,783,471, forward strand.
AGGAGCTGCAGATCCTTGCAGGGAGAGCAGTGGAGGACGGCAGCTATAATCTGTTCCCCGGGCAGCGGTGCTGAGGCATCTGGAAGCAGCACCGCGGGCCTCTTCCCCGGGGGTGTGGTGGTGATGGCCAATGTGTTGGACAGTTTTGCAGCAGGATTTGGAATGGAGTTTCCAACCTCTGGGCCCTGTAGAGATTATAAGAGCTACCCAATAGCCCTCTAATACATAACTTCCTTTTATGCTTAATTAGGTTTTTGTTTTGTCTTATTTTTGCTTACAACAAAGAATTCTGACTTACATACTTAAAGTTTCCAAGGCAGTAAAACATTGATGCTTATATTGTGATAAAATAAGACCTATCACCCTTTCTTACCAGATTATCATAGATTTCCTCTTAGCTGCCAGTAATGAGCTGGATAAAATAGCGGTGGTGGTAGTAGGGTGTGTACATGTGCCCTGTGTGTGTGTCTGTTTACAGCAGGAAGAGATTACTGCCAGTAGAGGCCAAGGATCCAGGTCCTGCCCTTGGCGTTCATTTATTTGTTTGTTGGAGCTCTGTATCTTTCCTTCATCTTGCAGAACAGTACACACAAGTCATAGTACTGTAGCCAGGGGATGTCACAGTTCTGACATAGAAAAACAGAAGAACATAAATACGGAAAGGCATTGGGTACCTACCCTGGAGCAGTCATTAAAGTCCCCAGTGCTGGTAGATCCGTGCTAGACCTATTCTACACGCCCAGGGCACCGAGCCTCTGACCCCCAATTAAAATATCTCATTCTGTCTTCTTTTTACTATTATTTCCATACCCATTGCCATATTATTGGAAGTTTGGATGTTTTCCAGAACATATTGGTTATGAGCTTTGGGGCCTGGCAGACCTGAATTGAAATCTCAGCTTTGGCAATTTTTTGCTAGGTGATCTCAGGCATGATTTATGTAAACTTATATAAAAATGGATTTTTAATTGCACAAGTAATACACGAAACCGTTCTCCCTATGAAAAGTAAACAGTTATAGATAAGGCTGAATAAAGCTCCTTGACACCCCTGCAGTGCCACAGTGCCTGACCTCCCCCCCCACCCAAGTAAACACTGTCTACCTTTTCCTCACCTGCAAAATGGGTGTGAAAAAAACCTGCTAGACAGGCTTGAAGTGAGGCTCCCTCACTCGGGAAACTGAGTTAAAATCCACCTGCCCAGGGAAGCTGTCCCCAGTCTTCCAACCCAAGTCAGATTTCCCTGCTGTCTGCTCTCATGACTCTGTACTTGTCATAGCAGTTTCTTAGCTGTAATTTATTTTCTTGATTACAGCAAAATGTCATTTACATAGCACGTCCAGGATTTGGTCTGTACAAGATTGATGACATCCAGAGTTTAGATAACAACCTTAATCCCAGAGAAAAATAGAGCAAGAAAAAAGATGTCTTGGGGAATTCCCTGGCGGTCCAGTGGCTAGGACTTGGTGCTTTCACTGCCGAGGGCCCGGGTTCAAGCCCTGGTTGGGGAACTAAGAGCCTGCAAGCCATGTGGCGTGGCCAAAAAAAAAAAAAAGATGTCTTGGCATTCAGTGTATATATTCCGTGCCAAATGTGTATTTCATATCTGTATAGAAATATGTATATTTGCATTCTCGTTTTCCTCAACAGTTGAGTGAATATGGATTTCAGTCCATTAATTTATGTATTTAAGAGACTGAAATTTCATATCCTCTAAGTAAATTTCAAAATCTCTGGTTGTTCTAGGGGTTACCATAGAACTGTAGCATCAGGGTAGGTAGGGAGTGTTAAAAGACAAAACAAGGCATATTAAAAAAATTTAAGAGTTTATTTGAGCAAAAATTGGTTCAAATTGGGCAGCATCTAGTCTAACAGATAGAAAGGAGCTCCAAGGAGCTGTACAAAATGAAAGACTTTTACAGGCAGAAGGGAACAGGAACAAGGAAGTTATATTTGGAAAAAAAGCGGATTGGTTATTGCCAGGGCACTTTCCTTTAAGGGATGGCATGGGTCTATCAGGCAGGCGACCTCACTAGTGCTGATCAGGTGACTCCTGATTGATTGGTGTAGGATTTCATTTCTGGGAGAGTGAAAATTAATTGTCTCGATTTGGTGACATGGAGCTTAGCAAAATTGTGACTCCATGTTGGGCCTGTTGTCTTGTTTTTAGCAGAAGAGACCACCTGGCCCTAGTTTCTGTCCTCTGTCCATCCTGGCATCCTTCCACACTGCCCTCTGGTCCTTGGTGGTCCAGCCACACTGATGGCCTACTCATCCCCGGGCCTGTCTAGTCCTCAGTTGTTGGTCCAGGCAGGTCACTGCCAAGTTCTCCTTATCTCTGGCTGCAAGGCCTTTCCAGTCCAACTTTCCAGCTCTTTCCATGCTCCTCCATGACTCAGGGAGAGGGGCCTTCTGACGCTTTCGGAGCCGGCTGCGTAGAGACCCCAGGCAGTTCTCCTGGGCTGCTCCAGCATCATGCAGGGTGTGGGGAGTCTTGGCCAGACATGCTGCTTTTTCAGACTCAACCCAGCACACACCTGGATTCCCCAAACCACTTGAGAGTTTGTAATATCCCTCCCCCACCATCAACCCTACTTGGTAGGTTGGGCCCTTTGTACTTACTCTTTGTTCTTCCCAGAAATACACAAAGCTCACCTCTTCATTTCCTTCAGCTCCCCGGGGGCTGTCTTATCACAGGGACTTTCCCTGAACACACAAAGTAAACCTCTCTGCCCTCATATTCTCTATGCCTTTAATCCCATCATTTTTTATTTTAGCATTTATTGCCCATTGTTTCCCTTTTTTTCTCATGTTCTTTTTATTTCTTTCCTTCTTTCTTTGCTTCCACCATTCTTTCCTCCCTCCCTCTTTCTCATTATTATTATTATTATCTCTCCCCATTGGAATATTGGCTCAATGAGGTTATGACTTTTCCTGTGTCGTTTTTTATTATATCCCAGCACTTAGGATTTAGCACTTCACGACCCATAGACTTTCTGAATGAACAAACGAATGAATGGGTAATGAATCATCTCATTATTATATTTCCTTTAAAATATAATTCACTTTTTTCTGTTTTATTAGAACTAACAGAGGTTTTTCTATTTAATTATTTTATTTTCTTCCAGTTAACCTTTCCTGGATTCATCAAATTACAATTTATTAATTTCAGATTTTAACCTAGTATTTTCTTCATTGATTACCTTCATTGTTCATTGACCAACTGCTTTCTTTTGTGGCTATTTCTTCATTCTTTTTGTGATGTGAATATTTAATACATTTGTCTTCTTTTTTTAAAAAACAAACTGTAATAGGGAAGAGCCAGTTTTTTGTTCTTTTGTTTTTTTTAATTTATTAATTAATTTATTTATTTTTGGCTGTGTTGGGTCTTCCTTTCTGTGCGAGGGCTTTCTCTAGTTGCGGCAAGTGGGGGCCACTCTTAATCGCGGTGCGCGGGCCTCTCACTGTCGCGGCCTCTCTTGTTGCGGAGCACAGGCTCCAGACGCGCAGGCTCAGTAGTTGTGGCTCACGGGTCTAGTTGCTCCGCGGCATGTGGGATCTTCCCGGACCAGGGCTCGAACCCGTGTCCACTGCATTGGCAGGCAGATTCTCAACCACTGCGCCACCAGGGAAGCCCCGAAGAGCCAGTTTTGACTCCACGTTGGATCTGTTTCTTTGACTTTAGCCTTTGCTTTTCGTTGCTTTTGTTATTATAATCACACATTATGGCCTGCCTCAGGGAACCCTACCCACCTGTGAATGGCTGCAAGAAAGAAGAAATTAACACATCCCCTCCCCAAGGCTGGCCTTTCCAGGAGATGTTTTGCAAGACTGATGACCCTTCTTACTTTACTTCCTCCCCGCCTCTCCCTCTCTATTCTGCCTTTTTACTTTACTTCCTTCTCTGATTCTGTAAAAGAAACTGGCATCCAGACCCTGATAAAATGGGTTTTTTGGGGGGACCTTAGTCCGCCATCTTCTCCGTCTGCCGGCTTTCTGAGTGAAGCTGTACTCCTTGCCTCAGCACCTCGTCTCCTGACTTACTGGCCTGTCGTGTGGCAAGCAGAGTGAGCTTGGGCTTAGTATCAAATTCACGAAGTTGTGATTTAATATATCGTAGTCTCAATTTGTTGCCTAAATAGCGCTATATTTTATTTCACAAATAGTCTTTTAAATTTATCCTTCTGACTTGAGGTTTTTGCAGAATATTATAACCACAAAAATGTGTACTTTTAATATCAAATTTTTATTGAATTGTGGTCTCTGTAATTTCTTCTTTGGGGACTTTATTGAGGATTTTCTTTGGGATCAACTTTTCTAATGTTCTGTTTAGTCTTTAAAAAATGCATTTATTCTCTTTAGAAGGTATACACATATATGTGGTAAGAAAGATTTTTACCCATCACATCTCTTTGGAACTGCACTGTATTCATTTGGAAGAAATTGGCTGGTCGGCCGTAGTAGTTGGGAGGACGGTGTTGAAGAAATAGAGTCAAGGGCCGACGACATCTTTGTACTGACAGCCCCACACCCTGACCTTTGCCCTGTTCTGTCTTCAGGGTTAAAATGGCCTTAGAGGCTGATCCCATCCTGTGGGATGGGCAGCGGGTCCACATGGTGCCTCTCTTCCCGTTTCCTCTCAGTGTTTACCTGTGGAGAGCAGTTGTTTTAGGATGCCAGCTTCTCTCTCATAGCCTTACTGCGTTCCAGGAGGTGTGGTTTCTGAAGGTGTATGTAAAGAGAGGAGGAACAGGTGGCACCGTATGGGTGGGGGATTGGACTCAGATTTTAGGAATTTTATTTGGGTCATAGATTCTTTCTGACTTCCCAGACAGTTGTATGAGAACAGTTTTCTCTGCAATAGTCCATGGATTAAAAAAAATTCATATGATTCAGTGTGTGTGAAATTTATTCTTTTAGCATGTCTTCACAGATATTTTTATCAGGAAGTTTAACAGGGCTCTTAGTAATGAAATTTCAGTAATGGTTATTCTCACACATTGTAAAAACTCTAACAAAATATTTGTTTAGGCCTTAACACCTTTGGGTCTCTGATGTGTTTATTTATAATGGGTGTCATTTTCTTATATGGTCATACAACAGCACTAAAATAGAGACACAATTTCTGTATCAAGTCTTAGAAATAGAATATAATAGAAATAGAATTGTATTGCTTTATTAAAATTCAGAACACAACCATTTACATTACATCTATACGTGCCCGTGAAAGTAGTGGGCATTGGCTTGCCCATGATTTTGATTCGTTGCTCGTATGCAGATTTTACAGTGACTTACACATGTTATATACAACTGGTAGCTTTTTGGGGGGCAGTGATGGGGCTAAATGACATCAAATGACAAAACTGCTTCAAGAAAAATAAGTTAGCACTCTGACATATTGTAAAGAGCTCTGGACTTGGTCTGGGAGACTTAGGATCTTTTGCAGTCAGTATGACATTGAGCAAGTCATTAAATTTCGAGTCTTATCCTAAATAAGAATAATAAGAATGCCCATCTTTGTAAACTCATAATTTCTACAGATGATAGGAAGAAAAGATAACATTTTATTAATACATCAAGTATTGCTATAAGTATTTTAACTCAGCTTTTCATTGGCTCTTCAAAACAATCTTTCCTGGTAAATATTATTATTTCCATTTTACAGATAATGCAAATAATTAAGTTGCCTGAGTTCACAAGTCTAGGAAGTAGGATGATTGGGATTTGAACCTCCAAGCTGTTGCTCAGTTGCTCAGTATAGGACAATGCATTGTATGTGTAAGCTTTTTGCTCACTCTGAAACACTATACAAAACTCGTAGTCCCATAATGTGAATGATGTTTTAGCCACTCCAGCGGACCATGTTTTCATGAGTCCTTGCCATGTTTTCTGATTACAAGACTGTAATCAGCTGAAGTGGCAAAGAGCGTGCATCCGTTCTGAAGCAGCACCGAAGACACAGCTGAAGATGGATCCCCAGTGATTATTAAAATACTATTGTTCAGCAGTTAATGCTCTTTTTATTCAGTTAGAGTGGACAATAATGGTAATCTGTTGTCATTTCATAAACTTTCTTGGGAAACATTTTTATTAGTTAAGCAAATTAGGTCAAGAACAGTTGGCTAGCCCATTTTTGTATCAGAACTTCATAGACTTGAGGAAGTAGTGATCTTTGCCTACCTCAATATTGTGAGGTGATCTGAATATTTTCAAAATTATCCAAGTAGAAACACATGTTAGAATGATAAATAAAAAAGGAAGTACATTGTAGTCAAACACATCATACGTCTCTACATTTCAGTAAGGATGATGACTCTTCTGTGTGGAGTTAGATGTCACTAAAAAGCACAGGCCATGATTAAAGATAGTTTCTGTGGTCAGGCATGTGAGACCACAAAGCGGAAGAAGGCTAATCTTGAGCCACATGTATATTTTAGAAACAGCCTTAGTGCCCATTTATTTATAGCAACAAGCTTGGCCATTCACTAGTAACCAAGGCAGAGAGAAGTCATCTGATATTAATGCAACATTTTAGCTCTTTCAAGTTGAATGACTATCATTTCAAAAGATTCAGTTTTTAGACGGTTATGTTTATTCTTAAAGCAAAAATTAAATTTTATATAAAATGTTATTTGTGTAGCATTTAAATATTGGGTTGGCCAGAAAGTTCGTTTGGGTTCTTTTTGGCCAACCCAATATGTTATCTTATATGTTGTTCATAATGTTGTCTTGAAGAAGAAAGTATAATTATTTTTATTACCACTGTGTTACAAATGAGGGACTAAGGTCAGAGAGGTTAAGTGACTTGTCCTAGGTACATAGCTATTTATTGGCCCAATCCAGTCTCTAATCACAAAGACTGTAGCCTTAGAATAAAGTTGGAAACCATAAAAAAAGAACTATCCAGGTCCATTTCTTTGCATACAGTCTACATATTATTGGAATGAAAGTTATCTCAAGAATCTGTTGGCAACAGATGATTCAGTATTTCATTGAATGCTATAATTGTAAAGTGAGATAGATCCTAGAGATCTAGCTGGTCATCTCATTTTATTTTGTGTTGTAATAATATTTCCTTTCTGCTAATCCATCAAAACCAAATTTTAACTGTTCATGTGTGTCAAAAAATACCAAATAAATGTAGCAAGTTTGGTCACATGATGCTAAATACTTTTTTTAATGTACAAGAAAGTCACAACACCATATATTGGAACAATTATTATAATCTCTCAAGAGAGAATATAACCTAAAGCAGTTCATCTAAAATCTGTCTTTACATTATATGGTTTATATTTTCCTCTTCCCAGTTTGTCTTTAATCTACTTAATAGACATTCTTTAGATAAACACCAACAGCGGAATAGAATTTATGCTGGAATATAATTGAAAGCTTGAGGCTAAAATTTTTCTACAGCTTTGACATCACGTAAATGATCTATTTATCTTCCTATCTATCTTCCCATCTGTATATATGGGTTAAATTTATAGTCCAATACTTCGTACTTTATTTTATAAAAACTCCACACAACTCTCCTATTTTGAAATATTCTGAATAATGAAATGCAATTAATGCTGAAATGAAATATTTGTTTATAATTGCAATGTTATTAGCAACAATTGTGTTTTATACTTGGGGGAATAGAGAAAGATAAGACTTTTTTAGGGACTTCCCTGGTGGCGCCGTGGTTAAGAATCCACCTGCCAATGCAGGGGACACGGGTTCAAGCCCTGGTCTGGGAAGATCCCACATGCCGCAGAGCAACTAAGCCCGTGCGCCACAACTACTGAGCCTGTGCTCTAGAGCCCGCGAGCCACAACTACTGAAGCCTGCGTGCCGCAACTACTGAAGCCCGCGCACCTAGAGCCCCTGCTCCGCAACAAGAGAAGCCACCGCAATGAGAAGCCCGTGCACCGCAATGAAGAGTAGTCCCCACTCGCTGCAACTACAGAAAGCCCACGTGCAGCAACGAAGACCCAACGCAGCCAAAAATAAATAAATAGATAAATAAATTTATTTTAAAAAAAGACTTTTTTATGTAGTACAGATAATAATTACTATAAAGTTCAGAAGTGGTATACGAGTGAAATGCTAGAATATTCTTGTTGAAGTAGGACTTGTAGTGGGCTTTGAAGCATAGAGTTGGCTTTGCAGAACAGAGGTATAACGTCCTAAAAATGGGGGACAGTAAAAAAATATGGGACTCATAGAAGCAGAGAGCAGAATAGTGGTTACAGGGGCTGAGTGGTGGGGAAAATGGGGAGATGTTGATCAAAAGGCTCATAGTTTCAGTTATGCAGAATAAAGAAGGTCTGGAGAGCTAATGTACAACATGGTGCCTATAGTTAATCATATTCTATTGTATATTGAAATTTGCTGAGAGAGTGGATCATAATTGTTCTCACCAAAGAAAGAATAACTATGTGAAGTGATGGATATGTTAATTAGTTTGACTGTGGAAATTATTTCACGATGTAAATGTGTATCAAAACATCACATTGTACACCTTAAATATATGCAACTTTTGTTTTTCATTTATACCTCAGTATAAGCTGGAAGAAAAAGAAACAAATAAAAATACGTGGGAGTAGAATAAATACTGTGTGAACCCTGTAAGGAGGAGGTTGAGTTCATTCATTTACAGGACAGGCCAGTAGTTAGAATCGGTGGACTCAAGTCTGATCCAGCTCTAGAACATGCAATCTTGGTCATCCGAGAAGCGGTCAGTGTGTGAAATCAGGACATTTGCCTGGAGAAAGGAAAGTGGGTAACACTAATCAAGGGTCCAAAGCAAGTACAAGTCAAGTAGGAGAGAAGCTAACTATCAGTAGAGGGTGAAGCAGCAGTCAACAATGAGAAACCCAAGAAGGCAGGAAGTTAGAGGAGATCCCTTAGTGGAGGTCTAGTGTTAGTGCCTGGGTGCATGGGGTTAGTCAAAAGTAAACCGAGTCAGCGTGAGGTACTAGTGATCAGAAGAAAAGATGAAAAGTACTCATGTCAGAGTGGACGTAAGCAGCGGGCCCAGGCCAACATACCACCAGTCAGTTCTTAACAATGGGATTTTCATGTTCCCTTGTTTTAAACGTAGGATTGCTTAGAGCCTGGAGACAAGGTTGAACCTGCGAGTAGGGTTCCTTTCAAGGGATCCTTCAAGGGTGGGAGGGATATAGGGGGTTAGGGGCCAAACATGCCTTTTTTCTTCATTGGGTTTGAGAGCGTGAGCTCGAGTGTGGGAGATAAAGCTGGGTGTGAACACCTTAGAACCTGGGCGAAGAGTCCGGGTTTGACGTGGTTGGTCCTCGGTAGGTTCTTCAGGGGAGCGGCCACGTCAAGGTGGCTCTCCACGTGAACTACTCCGGCCGTAGCATCAAGGTGACGTGAAAAGGGAGCTTGAGCAGGTGTAAGTGTGAAGTCACAGCATACGTTAACTTTATTCGTCAGGCAGTTTCAGGGAAGTCGTAAGGATGGAAGTTTCAATGCAGTGGGTTGAAAGTGAACAGGAAGTGAGTCAAGGGAAAGCCTGGGTGTAAAGAAAATAGGAAAGTCGTTGGAGAGGAACTCACAGTATCATTTTCTTTTTCAAAGAGGGGGGACACCTGATCATTTCTATTTCCATGTGGACACTTGAAGAAAAACACTTTTCTGCTTTCAGGACCAAGAAGAATGGTCCTTCTGAGCAATTCTGGTTTTTTATGTTAGAGATACTTTTGATTATGAAATTGATCAGGTTTTTCCATTTTGCCTTGACTAAAAAAAATTCAAGTTAACTCTGATCCACCCATAGGAAATTTATAGATCTTCATGGGATGGATTTTAAACCTAATTCCTGATTCCATTTTATGGCCTTGGTCTTAATTTTCTCCCATTTGCTCCTATTTTTAATGTCATGTTTCCCTCCCTCCCTCCCTTCCTTCCTTCTTTCCTTTCTCTCTCTCTCTCTTTCTTTGTAAACTTATAAATCATTTATATTACTTTCTGGAATGAGATGAGGATATAAATAAATTAATTATACTTCTAACACCTATAAATGTATTGCCGGGCACAGGGTAAGAATTTCATCAGTGTTTGTTAAGTAAAGTAAATAAATTGAGCCTAGAATATAAATAAAAAGAAAACTCTTGCTGACACTTTGAAGGATGACATGTCAGGGTTGAGTAACAGATTGGATAAAGGCAGTGAGCACAGGAAATAGTGAAAAATAAATATCGGTTCTGATCTGGAATTTTGATGGGGAAACCTGGAACACAAGTGGGTATTTAAAAGTAATGCAGATTTATAGAAAACTGATTAGCTTAGATTTGAAAAATATCTACTTGGCTGTCATGTATAAAAAGTTTCAACTTCTTGACAATCAGGTAATGGCTCTTGTATTCCTCATTTATTAGTTTATCTAGGAGGGGGAGGGGCATTCTCTTTTCTTTTAAAGATTTTTTTCATGTGGACCATATTTTTTTAAAGTCTTTATTGAGTTTGTTACAACATTGCTTCTGTTTTGGTTTTTTGGCAGCGAGGCACTTGGGATCTTAGTTCCCCCACCAGGGATCGAACCTGTACCCCCTGCATTGGAAGCACAGAGTCTTAACTACTGGACCACCAGGGAAGTCCCAGGGGAGGGGCATTCTGAGTGGAAGGATGGGCTCCTGGAGGGGAAGAGGATGGTCATGCTTCATGCCCATGGGCATTGCATAGGAATGTGCTCACACCCATGCTGGGCATAGTTAAGGACTGCTTCCTCTGAAGTTAGAGATAAGTTTTAAAAAGTCTGGTTCTCTATTGTCAGCATGATCACTTGCTTCAATTCTAGTAATTTTCAGGGTGCACGTGACACTAACACTGTTGACAGTGCAGGGAAGACAGGGGCATCTCAGGGCTGAAATGAGAGAATCAAGAGTGAACAGTGTTCTTAATAACATGGAATGCGAACTGGAAAAAATTAGCAGGCATACATTTAAAGCTTGTATTTAGGTTCAAACAATAGGATGCACGTCCTTCAAAAAAATTTACTCGACAATGAATAGAAATTTAATGCAACATAGTCCAAAAATGTTCTGTGACTAAATAAGGAAGGGGTACAAACACAGACTGCGTTGACAGAGGTGAAGTGGGCTCAAGGGAGGTAACAGTTTCGTTGTGTTCTGCTGGAATCCTCTGCTCTCAGCCTTTGTAACATTTTTTAGGGGATTTTGACCACTGAGGCATATTCGGGGTACTGTGACTCCAATGGAATAGGTTCTGGCACCAGTCAGGTCACGAGTTGCCACAGGATATGGGGTTGTTAATTCTGGAGAACAGAAGCTCTGTTGAGTATCTTACAATATGTAAAGGGTGTCGTGTGAAAAATAACTTGATTTACTCTGCAAATCTCTAGGGAATATACCACAATCATTAAGCATGAAATCATGAAAGATTTATTGGGCATCTATTGCTAGATGCTGGGGGAAGGGAGGAATAAGACCGGCACAGCTCCTGCGTGGAAAAAGTGAGAGCTTGTAACACTTGAAGTGAGGTGTATGCCAGGAGGAGGTACACGACACTGTGGGTGCATAGGGCGGTGGGACCAGTTGGGAGAAGATGTGCGGAGTCAGATATTTAAATAATTGTTATTCTACATAAATGAAGCGGACTTCCCAACCCTCGTCCCCATCCTCCAGTGAGGAGTGCTCGTTACTCGATCAGTTCTAGGAGCTGCCAGGTGGCTTTCTGTGCAGGATCTCACAGGGAGAATCACTTCTTCAGGTGCAAGATTCAAGGAGAGAAACTCTTACTGTATCTTCCAACTCCAAGAATTTATGTACAATATTAAAATTTTCCATTGCAAATTTGTGTGTCTATGGAAGTCACTTGAAGCTTTTTAACACATGAGATAATTAATCAACCGCCAGTCTTGGTTACTTCCTTTTCTTCTGTGACTAAGTGGTCTTATGTATAAAAAGTGTTAGGTGGGTGGATGTAAAATAGTGTTTGAGAAGGAAAGAGGGTGGTTGATACCCTTCAAAAGCTGACGGCCATCTTTCGGTTTTAAATAAACTTGAGGGAAAAAAATGCCTCATCTAGTCTTTTTTTTTCCAGAAGTGTCCCAAGGGCTGGTGCTTTCTCACCTCTCGAATAACCACAGTAAGAAGGAGAAGAGTCACACTGTTTGTGGTTACATCATTTAGCGACCAGAGTGATGCTTGTCATCTGAGGGTGATGATTTGCGAGCTCTTGTCTCATGGCTGCACTGCTGTAATTTTCTTCTCCTCTGGATTTTCCTTTGAGGCTTTCAGAAGATGCTCTCTGGCCACTAGAGGCCACAGAGTTAATCATGCAAATTTCTCCTTTTGGATTATGTTCAAATAAAATTAGATTTTAATAATCAAAATTCAGAAGAGAGTAAAACAACATTGAAAGAGCACCTGACTGAAATCCCTGGAAGCTGAATTCCAGTCCCCTTTTGTTTTGGGTGAGCCAGGTGGGCTTGAGCAAACCCTGTGTTCCTCCAAGCCTTTGGTTCCCCAGGTGTGTAATCAGAGGGTCTGGATGATTATCTCTCAAAATCCCTCCCAGCTTTGCTGGAGTTGGTGACCTGTTCTGGACAGAAGGGCTTCCCCTTAACACTGGTGACAAGAGTGTCCTTGGTGGGTGGTACGTATCATTCCCATCTAATGCAGGACTGATACCTCTCTGCCTCAGTGGACGTCCTAGGATAAGCATTTCATAAACAACCTCCCAAAGCCTTCATTTCAAATACTACTGATTACTAGCAACAGTGTCAGATATTTGTATAGCACTTTATGTTTTTCACACCCACGTCTAAAACATTCTCATTTGATGAGCATAATAAACACATTAAGTAAATAAAAGTAAATGAAACCAGTTCCATTATATAAAAGATACTGAAGTTCTCTGGGGTCACTGACAAGCCCTAGGTTATATGGCTAATGTGAGGTAGATGCAAGTTTCTGATTTCTATTCAATGCAATTTCTGTACTCTTTGTCAAATGAACAGCTCTATAAAAGTGTTAATCATTGGAGTTGTGTTACCTGCGTGTAAGGAAGAGATCCTGCCTGATTCTCTTCCTGCACTACCACAGGGGACATCAGTGTACTCTGCTGTAACTCTGAAGGAGAAAAGACCACTTATCACACTCTGCACCAAATTTTTAATTTAGCATACCAGATTAGCAAAGAGAACTGCAAAAGGCAGTGGCCTTTTAAAGATATTTAGGTAATGCCATTTCCTTAGTGATTTGAAAAGCCATCTGGGAAAATTTTGATTCTGTCCGGGTCCAGAGGGCACTGGGCGCTCCTGTTGGGTGGCCCTGCTCACACCCCAACGAGCTGCCCTTCTGTGTCATCACCTGCAGGACAAAAGGCCAGGCTGACCCACCCCACTCCCTGCCACCTGAGCACAGAGCCCGGGGCTGGATTTTCCTGACTTATGTGACTGAAACCTCCAGTCAACCAGATGGAGATATAGTGTAACCATCACATGTTGAGGATTTTCCTTTGGATAAACTAATGTTTTGAATACATTCTGAAAGTCATCCTGAAAGAAGGGAAGTTCCTCTGACCTGTTAGAGGTATGCTTTTGTAATTATGAGAAAGTATTATTTAGCGTAATGGTTATTTTGCTTAAGAAACTTGTCACCTCAGACACTGTGTAGTTTTATTTATTTATTTATTTTTAAAATAAATTTATTTATTTTTGGCTGCGTTGGGTCTTTGTTGCTGCGCGCGGGCTTTCTCTAGTTGTGGCGAGCGGGGGCTACTCTTCATTGCGGTGCGCACGCTTCTCATTGTGGCGGCTTCTCTTGTTGCGGAGCACAGGCTCTAGGTGTGCGGGCTTCAGTAGTTGTGGCACGCGGGCTCAGTAGTTGTGGCACGCGGGCTCAGTAGTTGTGGCTCACGGGCTCTAGAGCGCAGGCTCAGTAGTTGTGGCGCACGGGCTTAGTTGCTCCATGGCATGTGGGATCTTCCCAGACCAGGGCTCGAACCCATATCCCCTGCATTGGCAGGCGGATTCTTAACCACTGCGCCACCAGGGAAGCCCCACTGTGTAGTTTTAAAATGTCAGATATATCAAATTCAACCACCATGTACATGCTAATTTTTCATAAAACACTGAACTGCAAGCTTTATTAACAGTACTTTATCCTACACACAGACACACACACATACGCACGCATGCACCTTGTCAGTGAGATATTGTTCTCGTGTTATAGTTGGGAACCCTGAGGCTTAGAGGTGTCGAGTAGCTTGTCCAAGGTCATATAGGTGGTAATGATGCTGGGATATAGGCTTGGATCTGATAACTCCGGCCTTGCTCTTAACTTCCATGTTGTCACCATAAAATGGTCTAAGTGTGTAATGATTAAGAAGCCAAACTAAACGTTCTGGGGAAAAACTGCTAACTCTCTCCCAGGCAAACCTTGATTTTGCTCATAAGGCCTTTCAACTGATTGGATGAGTCCCACCCACACTATCAAAGATAATCGCCTTTACTTAGAGTCAACTGATTGTAAATATTAACCATATCTACCAAATACTTTTCACAGCAGCACCTAGATTAGTATTTTATTGAATAACTGGATGCTATAGCCTAGCCAAGTTGGCACAGAAAACTAATCATCACAGACAACTTTGTGATATGAAGAAAATTGCTGAAATAATAAGATAAGCAGTTTTCCTTCCTTCCTTCCTCCCTTCCGTCCTACCTTCCTCCCTCTCTCTCTCAAAGTGTAAAGGACTCCTTTCATGGATTGTTACATTAAATCTCCACATTAAATTTTGCGGGTCTGAAATTTTCAAGAGGAATCCATAGAATTCTGAAAGATTAAAAGTAATGTTTAGAGTCCAACAAAAAATTTAAAAATGTATCCTTTCAAGTAGTATTATGGCAAATACTTCTAAGAAATCTGTACTTCATAATACACAGTTGAAAAATACACTGTTTTTGTTAAGATTTCATTTTCATTTCTTCCTACCACTTCACGATCACTCATTGAAGCAGAAACCTCTTGTACCAAATAAAGTTAAGTCTGGCCTCTGTAGCTCATTGTTTGAAACAGTTTCCTGTAAACCAACCAAAAGCTTCAACTTTTCGCAGACATGTTTTCTGATTGCCTTGCAATGTGAGGATGAATACAGGTTCAAAGTCAAGACTAGTTCCAAGTCTAGTTTAGCAAAATTCTATGCATCAACCTATATATTTCTCTGAAACCGTTTCTTAATTTATTTCAGTTCACATTAGAGTTCATTCTCAGAATCCACGAGCACATACACCTTTTTGGAGGCTTTCTTTACCCCCTCTGAGTTCTTGGTAAAAACTGTCCCTGAAACTCAAATTTCAGGATTAACTCAAAAACCATACCAAATTTTCTGTGACTTCTGGGGATGAGGAGGAGTTGGAGAGCCGATTGTGCATGATTTCCACTGCTCCCTAAGTTTCTTTTCTCTGTTTCTTTGGAGGCTTTGCTTATTCTTTAGCCCCTCAATGCAGACAAATTTAGACTCCTCGCTTGATCAGCAGCAACGAGAAAATGTTGTCTCCATCCACACAAAGCATTTATTAGGCGAGTAAGCAGACGTTGCAATGGAGAAGATGTTTAAAAACAGCAGCTCTGTGTGTGTGTGTGTGTGTGTGTGTGTCTGGGGAACTGGATGGAATAAAGGGAAGCATGTCGTGACGAGTCAGACA
Organism: Balaenoptera borealis; assembly: GCF_965194805.1. NCBI lineage: Eukaryota > Metazoa > Chordata > Mammalia > Artiodactyla > Balaenopteridae > Balaenoptera > Balaenoptera borealis. Next base: position 9,799,146 of record NC_138860.1, read on the forward strand.
GCCTCGGATGGCACAGCAGACAGTCAGCAGGCCTCGTTGCCTCACCGCCTTCTCCCTGCCCCGGCTGCTCTGCCAGCCCTTCTCTCCTTTCTCCTGTTTCTCTCTGCTGCATTTACAGCCATCACTTCCTCGGAAGAGCTGCTGTGGTAACTTGCTCCCATTTCCTCTATGGAGCATTTTCTTTCCTCTCTCATATTCCTTCTTTTTACACACTCTTTTGCATATTTTAGATTTATTTTTTTACTGAGGTAACATTGTAACATTATACGCATTTTGTGTGGATAGCATTATATTTCTGCTTCCGTATACCCTACGGCATGCTCCCCGACGAAACTTTGGTTTCTATCCCTCACCACACAGTCGATCCCATTTCACCCTCCTTCCCCTTCCCCTCTGGTAACTACTGCTTTGTCCTCTGTATCTATGTGTTTGTTTGGTTCGTTCATTTATTTTGTTTGTTTGTTTGTTTGTTTTTTATATTCCACGTATGAGTGAACTCATATGGTGTTTGTCTTTCTCCTCTGACTTATTTCGCTTAGCACAGTTCCCTCAAGGTCCATCCATATCGTCACAACTGGCAAGATTTCAGCTTTTTTATGGCTGAGTAGTATTCCATTGTTTGTATATGTGTGTGTGTGTGTGTATACACACACACACACACATATATGTATCATATCTTCTTTATCCATTCATCCATTGAAGGGCATTTAGGTTTCAATATCTTGGCTATTGTAAATGGTGCTGCAATGAACATAGAGGTGCAGATATCTTTTCAAAATAATGTTTTCATATTCTTTGGGTAAGTACCCAGATGTGGGATAGCTGGATCATCCCACATTCCTTCTGACACCTATGTCCTTAGATTCTGATTTACCCTAAGGAAAATACTGACTTTTTATCAGATATTAAGCACAAAGGCTACCTAATGAAAAGGGTACAGACGTGTTGCAAGGGATGAAAATAATGGAACCTAAAACAATACTTTCATCCAGAAAAACATAATATCCACATAAAGAATGGATCATTTCCCATTCTATGGAAAGCTGCTCCCAAACTGAAGTAGAAGCTCTTTCCCTTTCTCCACTCTTTCAGCTACCCAGAGGGAATGTTGAGTGTTTTTCTTCTGAAGCCCTACATTCCCTACACAGAGTATAATACTGAATACTGTTGTTTGAGCTTATTGATAGGTTGCTGTTTTCATTCATTCAGCAAACGTGCATAGTTATCAGGAGTAATAGGGAATGGAGATGCAAAAAAATATTACAAAGATATCAATATTACAATCCAATGATTAACATTTAAATAAAGTATACAAATACATCTTGTCAGTGCTATGATAAGCCTGTGTTTTGGGTAAGTCAGGGCCACAAAAGAAGGTCTGGACAGTTTTTCACTGGAAACGTATGGGTGTGGGTGACACAAGTCATTTTGAAAAAGAGGTAACTATTAAATGCTCTGAAGGTAGACAATTCAGTGCTGGAGAAATGGAAAATGCTTTTCTAATGAATCAGGGTAGGTGTTCGTTAAGGGTAAGGGAAGGTGTAGAGAAAGGTGAGAGATGGTAGAAAGGTGAAGTGGAGATGAAGGGAAAGTGAAGGGCAAGAGAAATGGTTCTCAGTTTATTCAGTCTACTGCAGCACAGTCCAATTACTGGCAGCAATTTTCTGGAAGTATCTAGTGGAATTTTGCTGTTTTCCAGCTTTGAGGAGAATAGCTCACCAAATTTTTACTAACAGAGCATGAGATGCGGGGAGTATGTCAGTGGTGGATCAGCGGATTGGCTGTGATGTGGGTCAGGTTCGGGTAATTCACCTGGTGCTGGTGAGCGGAGGAGCCATTGACTGGACACACACTAGAGGCTGCATAAGTTATAATTTAACAAAATATTCATATACTGTTATTGGCACTTCCTGTTTCATCTTGAGAAGCTTTGTAAACTGTAGATTTGCTACTGATGTATAATTGTGTGCATGGTAAACTGCTGTTCTAATGCATCTAACAAAAACAGAGAACAGCCTGTAGCACTGTATTGGGGCATTGTCTTACTGCAGTGTTACTGAAGTATTACCAAGTTACACTTGTATGCACCAGCTTTAGTTTATAGAACTCTCAGATCTGAGGCAGGCTCCAGTGCATAAACAAAGTTAAAAATCTTAAAAATCCTAATCTTTTTGCACCGGGGCTTCATAATCTACAAGTAGGAAGAGGAAATCAGACAACACGACATCTGACGTTCTCTGGGTCCAGACAGTGGCACAGTAGTGTGGGATTCTGTTTCCCTCCCATAGAGTAGGTGAGGGAGCACTTTGCTAGACAGAAAGCCCTCTTGCATTGCTTTCCCATCTCATGACTTCCTCCCAGACACTGTTGGAGTGAGACAGACATTTAAGGGTCCTTGTTTGACAGAGTAATGTTCTTTCAGGATGTTCAGGAGCCCTCGGAGATTTTTGCGAATATTCTCCATATTTGGGATCCAGTGTATTAAAGGAAGATGCCCTATTTTGTCAATGATGTTCCTTTTAGAATACAAGTAAAAGCATGGATTTAGCTTTAGGGGCATGTTAAAGTTGTTTTAGTCAGGCATTTTTCTGGAATACATTTGAACTTCATTTATAATTGGAAGTTTTTTCTCATAATTATGTTATAAAGGCTAAGACATGGGTTGATTTTGATAAATGGAAAAATAAAAGTAATCCAGGCCAAGGAGATTCATGTTTGAAAGAGAACCCAGTGGGAATACAGCACCATCCCACCTCAGAAACCTGAGGAACAGACACCCGGGGAAACAGAAACCACAGGTGACAGGAAAAGGCTCTGCACCATGAGAAGCAGGAAGAACGTGAAAGGAAGGGCCTGAGTTCTGACCGCAGGAGGAGTCACAGAACTCCCTCTGGGTCTCCAAGGAGCTTGTCTGAGTGGGAAACGAGTCTGGAGGGTCTTTCTGTTTCCAAGTTTAGTCAAAAGGAAAATCTGGGCTTCCCTGGTGGCACAGTGGTTAAGAATCCGCCTGCCAATGTAGGGGACACGGGTTGGAGCCCTGGTCCGGAAGATCCCACATGCTGCAGAGAAACTAAGCCCACATGCCACAACTGCTGAGCCCACGTGCCACAACTACTGAGCCTGCGCTCTGGAGCCCACGAGCCACAACTACTGAGCCCGCATGCCACAACTACTGAAGCCCACGCGCCTAGAGCCCGTGCTCCGCAGCAAGAGAAGCCACCGCAATGAGAAGCCCACTCACTGCAACAAAGAGTAGCCCCTGCTCGCCGCAACTAGAGAAAGCCTGCGCACAGCAACAAAGACCCAACACAGCCAAAAAAAAATAAATAAATTTAAAAAAAAAAAGGAAAATCTGTCCTGCTGCATCTGGCTCATGCAGAAAAGAGGGAAAATCCAAGAAAGGATGAGGAAGCCATTTAAAAGGGGGAAGTAGCTTTCACCTAGTGTTTTGTCTGTTTTAACATCCAACATCTGGTACAAGGCCATATGCCTGTTGCTGAGGATGGCGGCTGATGTAAGAATATGAAGTGTAAAAATGGAAATAGTCATTTTAAAGAAGAAGTTTAAGAACTGGGGGGACATGTTTAGAAAACTCTAATACCCTCCTAATCTTTTCACATCATGGCACACCTTTTAGAAAATGATAAAATGTGTCCATGTCACTGTGATAAGTGCTTGAAGACATCCATTGTTGAGGGTGACAGGCCAGCTCTGGGACTTTGGCCACCACCCCAGGCCGAACCTGAGGACCAAGGAATTGAATATCCTTGTTCACCTGAAATTTAGGTACCATGATAATAAACATATTAGTGTGTTAGCTAGGGTAACAGTAATAAGCAGAGAGACTCCAAAGGCAATGGTGAAACGTCCCCCTGAAGAATCAGGGCAGGTGGGTCTCCCCTACCCCTAGAGTCATCCAGGGACCCAGCCGGAGGGCACTGTGGGCTCCGCTGGGACACCGTAACCATCTGCAGACTGAAAGCTGGGCGCGGGCAGGTGCGGGTTCCAGCGGCAGGGAGCGGAATGAAGCGTGTGGGGAATGCGCACCACTGCCTTGTGGCCTGGGCGTCGGTGGCTCACGTCCCACCCACTCCCGCTCCCCGCCCCAGAGAACAGAGCTCGGCCGCGCTGCCCGCGCCGGAGGAGGAGAGAACAGATGGTTCTCCGCCACGACCACCGTTTTATCCTGGCCTTAGGAAAAACACCTAGAGTTTGCAAAGCGCTTTTATACGTGTTTCCTTCCTTTTCCCCTGCAAGGGTGGGCATACCAATTAAACAACTAGAATTCCTCACAAAAATTTTCAAGGTAAAATATATTTATAAGCGGTTCGTATTGAAAACTCTATGCTACATGCTTAAAAGATTAAAAAACATAATTTAACACATGGACCCTTCTCTCTGGGAACTTCCATAGGAGACAGAAACTCAGAAAAAACACCAATTTAAGCTAACCACAGAAGGGACACTAAGCCCCTGTTGCCTAGGGAAGGATGGAGATAGAAAGTAGTACAGAAATTCAGAAGACGACACATTAACGGCAATTTTGTTTGTTCCAAGAGGACTTAATGGAAAGAATGAAATGAGCTGGATTTTGAAGGTATGGTGAGATTTGGGTGGCAAAAAGAAGAGTGAAGTTATTGTATAAAAGGCAAAGGCTACCCCCAAGTCCCCCTACAATACGTGGAATCTGGCACATTTAATAAAGTTTACTAAGGGAATAAAAGCACATGGGTAAGAAATTACTAGGTTCATCGATGAGATATTTAGTTATCTTCTTGGACCGGAATGAAATGTTCAGGCACTTAGGTGACTAGCAGATGGGCGATTTGGGGTATGTTGCAAATACGAATGGCTTTTATAAGAAAAATATTGGGTAAACCGAGTCAGACAGACAGTTGCTGTTATTAGCAACAGTTATTGCAAATAGTGGCACTATTTGCAATAAGTTAAGTACATTTTTTTTTTCTTACATGGAAAGGTCTCTTGGAGACTTTGCCCATAGGAGGGATCCTATACTGAAATTATCTGTTTATGGGTCACTTGCCTCTCCATACTGTAAACATTTCGAGGCAGAAACAGCTGGCTGTCTGCTATATATTCATGTTTCACTTTTAATAGTATACATTTATTGCTAGGGAGTGGCTGTTCTTCTAGGGACTGAATATCCTAAACTCCCTGAGGACGTTGGAGGCCATGTGATTAGCTGTGGTCAATAGAATCTGGACTAAAATTATAATTACTGCTTCTAGGCCCTGCCCTAAACAAACAAAAAATGAACTTTACATGGCTGAGAAGTAAACTTCTATAATGTTAAAGCCCTGAGATTTTATCTTTTTCCTCTGTTTATGCAGGTAGAACTTACCTTAACTAAAGATACTTTAATTCCAGAAACGTTTGTTCTATGATTTTCTTTTAATATGCTTAGTAAATTGCCCTGCTTATGATATGCATTTAATAAATTCTTGGGGAAAGACTGCATTAGGTCATTTTCGAAAGAAAATGTCAATCATCCATTTTGAGGTTTTCTTATTATTTTAGCTAAAATAAGATTTTTTTGGGATAAATACAAATATATTGAGTTAATAAATGGAAATAACAAGAAAATCAAGTTATTTTAAACATACACCCACCTCAAAGTGGTTTGTAAGTCTGGGGACCTAAGCACTCAGAGAAATAGAAGAAAGTAGAGAAAAAGGAAAATGATCGTCTGTACGGGCTGTTTGGTCCATCTTGGTCCATCTTTTGTCCATTCATGATGGGGGGGAGGGGAGGGCAGGTTATTGGATTTTCCTCTTTTCTTCCATTTGTGGTCTCCGTCTTCCTCCCTCCCTTGATTCCTTTGCTCAGTTCCTAACCTCTTCCCTGGCTGCTAGATCGTAACCAGAAGCTTCCCATCAGCTTTGAGATCAGGCACTTTTAGAATTCGACAAACTTGACCACAAAGCTTTGACCTGCAGGTTAAAATGGTGCTCCAAGTGCTGTGTCTGCAGCTTTACATCTTAGGGTGGCTCCTCCATGGGAGAGTGCACGTCACTAAATTCATCGCATGTCCCCTCTCCAGTGTTTCTCACCATCCTGCCCAGTTCTCTGTCCTGTTCAGCAGTTGTTTCAACAGCCTCTATTTTTTGCCTCTTTGCACTGTCCCTCCTGGCCCTGATCCTTAGCCTGTTTTCCAGGCAAGTGCCCTCAGTTATTCAAGGGAAGGGGCATCACCTCCCTGTCAACAGGGACCCTCTGGTCAGCTGCTGTCTGTCGGCCTCTGTTATACTTCTCCGTGGCCCAGCTCCAGAGTAAGCAAGCCTCCTGCTGTTCCTTTTCTTCCCTTCTTTTTCTACTCTATTCCCTCCTCTTAGGGAGTCAAGTCAGCCTTTCCTATTTGATGATTCACCTGCCACCACAGGATCCTTAGAATCTAATCTTTTGAAAATAGAATTCTGCATTCTTTATTTTTACCATTTCTATTACTATTAAGCAAACATCCTTCTGTGAAGTAGTGATTTCATAATAGTGGAAATACCTAGGGTGTGAGTCAGCAGATAGCCAAGTCGTCATTCTAATCTTGTGAAGCTTGAGAGATTCACTTAGCAGATAGTATCCAGTGTCAACCAGAGCCATTGAGTATTTTTTAAGATATTGAAAAAATACAGGATATTAAGCAAGATGAAGCAAATTCTCAAAATGGTTAAATGATGTAAAGTGGATGTCTTTTTGAGGCTTTTTGATGATGACTGAGAAAACGTATTATCTTTTTGGATAATACCATCATCCAAGTAAACATTTATCATAACGTGGTGAAAGAACAATTGGATTCTATCACTGCTTGGGTAAATCACTTTCCCTTGCTAACCTTTGGTTTACTATCTATAAAGTAGGAATAGTAACAGCTCTATCTCATCGTGCTGTTCTAGAATGAAAGAAATGATGTATGTTCGAGCTGTGAATACCGAGAGGTTCCTATTTTCCTACCTGTAGTTATTTATGCAGATGCCATCTCTAGATCAAACTGTAAACATACTGATGGCACAACAAGCACCTGGTTGGTCACAGCACCTACCCCAGTACCTTATTTGCAGAGTAGCCTTAATAAATATTTGTTGTAAACAATGAACAGATGTTCCCTTTAAATAGTTTTGACTTATTTCATTTTGATTTATTCTGTTACATAACATGCTAATTTTATAACCTGATACAGTTCCTTTTTTGAAGGAGATGGATTATAAATCTTAAACAAATATATGATGTAGTTGTAACAGAGGACTCAGATGATCCTTGCAGGAATTTCAGAGATGGAGAAGCCCTTCCTATGTGACCCAGTTGAAGCAAAGGGGGCAGGTATTTGGATCCTGCACTGACCCGTCATTGACTGCTGGCTGCTTCCAAAGAGGGGATGGGAACCTGGTGAGGCAGCTTCCGTAGGATGAGGGCAGCTCCTGGAGAGGAAGCATCAGTGAGCGGTCAGCAGCCCAGACTTCCGGCTGCTGGGGGAGAGTGCCTCGGGTCTGAGGGGTATCGTGCTCCCACAGTATCCACTAATCATCCGCCCCTTGCACCACCCACATACAGTTGCTTCACATAGTGTTCACTGGCATCCAGAAACAGCTGCTCCAGGTTCTGGAAGGACTTTTCCTGGGGAGAACTTATCAGAGGCAAAACAATGGGATGAAGTACTCCACCATCGCTGCGTTTTGTCTAGAGACCACACTTGGTCCTTTCTCTTCTATTACCCCTTCTAGATTCCTCTCACCCTGGGTCAGCACTTCTGCTGGTGTTGGTGGCTTATGTGGTAAGGTGACCCAGACCCTTGTTGTCCAGGGGTCTGATTCCCATGTCACCATACCCCTCCCAGGTCTGGCTGCTACACTGATAGCAAATGTGGACACTCCTATTCTGACCCTTTGGTTCCCAGACCCATGTATTCCACATATTGGGGGAACAGCGCCATGTAATGGTCACTGATTAAGGGTATATTCTTTATTCTACGGGATGATGCACCTTCCTTGAAGGTTATCATCTCGAGGTGGTGCCTCAGCTGTGCCATCATAGGACCATCCCATTGCTCCACCAGGCTGGCAGCATCTGGGTCTTACAGCATGTGATGTAGCCCAAGGATCCCAGGGCCATGTGGCCACTGCTGCACCACCTTTGCTGTGAAGTAGGCCCCTTTTGTCTGATGTGATATCATATGGGATCCCCTACTGGTGGATCAAAAGCTGCAAGCCGTCTTACAGTGGAGCTGGCTAAGGCCCTTCTGGCAGGAAAGGCAAATCTATACCCCAGATATATGTTGATTCAAGTCAAGATGAGTCACTGCCTCTTTCAGGGTGGAAGGAGTCTAATTAGTCAGCTTACCATGAAATGGTTGGTTGTTCTCTTTGAGATTCCATTTGTTCAGCATCAGTTTCTTTTTCTTGATGGTTGGACTTTGACAAGGGCAGTAGCTAGATCGGCTTTCATGGGTGGAAGTCCATTCTGTTGGGCCAGTGCATATCCATCTCTGCTACCATGGCTATTCTGTTCATGAACCCTGATGGGCTGGCTGAGTGACAGAGGCTGGCTGAGGTCAACTGGCACCGTTGCTCTGTCTACTTGGTTGTTCATGTCTTTTGTGTGGTGGATGATCTCTGCTGGATGTTGCCATGTGATACAAAGACCTTCATACTTTTGAATACTCTGATAGGTCCACCCACATGCATCTTCCTGAGACCTTCTTATTCCCAATTATCCAATCATTCTCCTTCCAGGCCCCAATTCACCAGCCACACCATTCTCCACTGCCCGTGAGTCAATATCTATTCTAACCTCAGGTCACTTTGCTTTCACACGGAGTAGATGAGCAGGTGCATTGTCCCCAGTTCTGCACATGGGGAGGGTTTCTGCTTGCTGCACTCTTTTAAGTCCGCCCCTTAGCAGAATCGGTCCATTTTCGGCTTGTGCCTACAGACTATCCCAACACAGACAGTGATCTTCTTCCTCCATCATTAGTCATGAGGGAGCCCTGAGCTCCCACAGGACACAGGTAAGCCCTGCTCATGTTCGATTCTGGCTTTACCATTTCCATCTCTCAGTGGGTTGCTGCTGGGCCCACCTGATCTTATGGCCTGGTGGTCTGATAGAACCCAGCTCATCATGAAAAGACATTCCATCTCAATTAGGCCCCATCGCCAGGAGCTCTGAGCTGGGCTGACTCTTCACATTTGTTCTAATTGAGACAAGACACCTGGGCATTTGTTCCCCGCATTGGCGATCCATTGTGTAGAGATTGTGCCACCGTCCGACACTACCTGTAACGGGGAAGCAAGTTGGTTGAGTTCCGGGGTGAAGTTAGCAGGCCCATTTGACTTTCTTCCAATGCTCTGTTCTCTGGCCTGACTGTATCACTAAAACCTTCGCCTCCACCTTGCTCTTATTTTTCTATTTCTCAAATACCCAGAACCTGGGTGGGGAAGAAGGACGTTATTCCCCTTCAAGAGCGCCTTGAAGACCACCACATCCTAAGATATTAGGCTGCTGTAACTGTCTGCTGATAGGGTGTTGGCATCTGCTGAAGCACCGCCCCCTTTTCCAGTTCTTCTCCTTCCCAGGCGTTCCGGGTCCGGGGGCTGGTTTTCAGTCAGTGTGCTCTGTCCTGTCAGCGCTCTGCTCCTAACTCCAGTGAGGAGCGTTCTTTAGCATCCCTTGAGCAATCAATCCCCTGTCCCCACGTATGTTCTCAAAGGTTTCCAGGGAGTTTGCCCTTTTAGTGTCGTCACTCTTTTATGGCTCTCTCCTCTCCCTCAGATTTTGGACCTGCATCAAAGGGCAATCTGAGCGTCAGGCACCTGGTGTAGTTAAAGTACTCATTTCCTCCAGCTCTGACCCACCGTTTTTAGGCCAGATTTGTGCATCCTGAAACTCTCTTCTTGTAGGATGAATTGTTTCCTACGTGGTTCTTTGGTCTTTCAGGGAAATTAGCCCCGGTGAGTTCACCCCTCTAGTTTTCCCGGTATGCACTGAATTCACAACTTCCTGTCTGAATCCCAGCTTAACCACAGGTCTGCTTTCCAGATCCGCATACTACATTTGTTTGGAATCCTGACTTTTACTTGGTGATTGGCCAGTTTAAACCTCAGAGGATTTATATCAATATCTGTCGTACGTAGCCCTAAATGGAGTCAAAGCAAATGAGTTGAAAATACACGCAGCCTGGCCAACTCATTTTCACTTAATGTTTTTATCAGTTGCAAAATTTTCCATCACTTATTCTTTTCCTGCTTCTTAGTCCTCGCCTCCCTTTTTTGTGTTGTTTTTGGCATTTTCTATTCTCAGTTGCATCTGAAATAAGCTTTTCACATATTGTTCTCATCCATAGCTTACATCCTCTTTTCCAGGCAGCTCTATCTGGAAGAACATCACAAGGTCAGAGAGATAACCTTTGCCTCACATGGGAACTGAATAACACTGCACTCTGATGGAGATGTTGCCCTGGTTTTTCCAGGATGGCTCCATATAACTCTCTAAATGAAAAAGGAATTGTTTCTTTCTTTCTTTTGTTTCTTAATAAATTTATTTATTTATTTGTTGCCTGCGTTGGGTCTTCGTTGCTGTGTGCAGGCTTTCTCTAGTTGAGGTGAGCGGGGGCTACTCTTCGTTGCAGTGTCCAGGCTTCTCATTGTCGTGGCTTCTCTTGTTGTGGAGCACAGGCTCTAGGTGCGTGGGCTTCAGTAGTTGTGGCACGTGGGCTTCAGTAGTTGTGGCACGTGGGCTCAGTAGTTGTGGCTTGCGGGCTCTAGAGCTCAGGCTCAGCAGCTGTGGCGCATGGGCTTAGTTGCTTCACGGCACGTGGGATCTTCCGGGACCAGGGCTCGAACCCGTGTCCCCTGCATTGGCAGGTGTATTCTTAACCACTGTACCACCAGGGAAGCCTGGAATTATTTCTTTTTGAAGGAAACTTAAACATTTATCAGTGTCTTTGTATGTATCAGAATAAAACTCTCTAATCACTCTAACAAATCATTGCCAGACCTTCAGAGGCGTTTAGCTGTCACTCACACAAGTGCCAATGTGGGTTGCATGACTGTTTGGAGCTTGACAGTTCCTCCGTGTGGCTTTGCAACCTCAGAGCCCTTTCTTCTGGCCGTGCGCGTGGGGAAGCGAGAGACAACCTGGGGGTCTTCTAGGCAGTCCTGGAACTGGTGCCCATCCCTTGGCTCTCCACACAGAGCTCAGTTTTGTGGCCCTAATAATTCAAGGTAAAATATCAAATTGCAATTCAAGAAAAAAGACCAAATCCAAGTAAAAGAGCTACTGAGTATATACCCAAATACTGACTATGTAGAAACATTCACATTGGGTTGGCCAAAAAGTTCGGGATGTTTTGCTGGAAAAAGCAGCTTACGGGAAAACCCGAACGAACTTTTTGGCCAACCCAATAGAAAGTTCTATATTTGCCGTTCACCTTAAGAGGGGCTGGGAAATATGGTTTGTCCAGGGAGGGCCTGAGATTGGTGAGCATCTAAGCAGTCTCTGTCACACCCTCCTGTAAGGAAAGAGAAAAAGAAATCATTATTTTGGGACAATAATAATGGCTAAAGCAAAAAGATACCGATGTGAGCAAAGTAATACTAGTAAGTAGTAGGACAGACTTATTCCAGCCCTTCCGTAGCCCAGTAGTGCCAGAATTTACATTTGTTTGTGAGTTTCAGAGGTTGCAATTAATCCAATAATAGTGCAAAAAGTAACTTGGGTCACTTTGAGTTTAATCCACACTTTGTTGTGCATCTGTCCCTTCTCTGAAGCCACACCCTTCCTCCAGGACAGAATTACTAGTCCCTCCTCTGAGTTCACTTGGCACATTTTCTTGGAGTCTTGGGACAGACCCCAAGAATTCCACAGGAGCAGAAGGGCAGGAGGTCCATGGTTCCTTAGCTTCCCAGCCTCCCGTGGAGAGAAGGTCTAGGCTGCTTTCACTGCTCGCTCTTTAATAGGCACTCTGGAAGGGAACACGTAGCATCCAACCGAGTTCATGACCGTAGAAAGAGAGAACTTGCTAAAGGAGACATACTTGATGTGACTCGATGCCCATGGAAGTTGCATACGGAGCTGGCGGCACCTGGAGACCTTTTGGCAAGTTGGCACCGCACAGCCTTTCCCATTAGGGGAGGAGGGACGCGCCAGTCCCATTTGGCGTTTCACCAGGGACCTGGAGAGAGCCACGGGGGAGGTCTTCTCTCAGGCAGCCTTACTTGACTCTCCTCCTCACCTCTCTCCAGATGCTTAGTCTATTTGCCTGCAGTTCTTTCCGCGCTTTTCTTCCCAAGAGCACTGTGAGCCTCTCACTAGTTGGGGGCTATATCTTAGTCATCTCTGTTTCCCTGGCACCGAGCATAGCTTTCGGCACATAGCAGGTGTCACTAACTGGGGACTCTTATCAAGGAAGCAAGCATCTAGGCTCGATTCTAGAAGTATAAAGTGGAGCCTAGCATTCTGAAGATGAAATAAGAAACCTCTGAGCAAGGAATATTTTGTGCTTTCTTCCCCTCAACTTTGGCACTTCCTAATTATGCCCATAGATAGTATGCATTATGATCATTCTAGTCAAAATCATGCCAAATAAACATTCTAGGAAGTATCTTATTCAGTTCTTCATATGGGAACATGTTCTACGCTTTACTTGTTCACAGTGGATCATTTGTAAACACTGAATTAACTGACAGATTTAAGGAAAACAGCACTAGACTAGGGATACAATCTGTTTTTATAGCTAATTCAAGCTGAGGGTTTCAAGGCAGAGTATGAAAGCTAAGACCAGGGGTGAGCATGTCAATTTTCCTGATTTAAAACAAGCCCACTGAACTTTCACCTTCTAGGTTTGACTAGGGTAGCAGCAGACAGTTTGGGGGGAAGGATAGGACAATAGCTGAGACCCACTATATTCCTGTCTTTTTTTTTTTTTCCTCTCTATCCAGAAATAGAGGGTAGACTCCGCACCTCTTTTGAGGATTTAAGGTAAGAATGACTGAAGGAAAATATGTGCCAAGAGAGTGGCTACCTTCGGGTTTCCCGTCCTCTGTCTTGTCTCTGTTAACAAGAAGTGAGCACTAGAACATTCCACCGGTCACATGACCCACTGTCAAGCTAAGGGCCAGGCCTGCCATCTGAGGACACAGGATTCCTTCTCTAGAGTCGCCATCATCACACTCCGTCGCGCTGTCCCGTGCTGCTCATCCCCAGGGCAGTTTCTGTTTCTGTCTGACAGCGGCTTTGCCCGTCTCTTTCACCTGGATCCTACACGTCAGTTTTGTCTTCTGTCTTTAAAAGGTGCTCTCAAATTTAGAGCAGTTTCTTCCTGCAAATCTGTTGAGTGTCTTGGTCCTTGGTTTTGGTTCTCAGCCTGGAGGAGAGCTTGCAAGCCTCTAGTTTTGTCCAAGAAGAAAGTGAGCTTTGAGGAAAAACATGTGGAATGCTTCATATGTAGGTTCATTGTGAATAAACTGTTATGTGTTGAAAGCGCTACATAATTTATTTTGCACGGGGAGCCTTTTAGAAGCGTATGCCTTAATCTTCCTCCAGCGCGCTCCTCTTCTGTTTCCAAGTTGTTCAATGCACATTTGCAGCCGAAGGACCTCAAAGGTGATATGTTTAAAACTGAGCCGGAAAGGGCTTTGCTGTGATTTTGAGGCCCCAGGCTAGACACCCCAGAGGTATCCTGTGTTCCCCTCCCTCAATTACTCCTCACAGCCAATCGCTCACCAAGTATTATCTGTTTGCCCTCTCTTTCCCATTGCCTTGATTTCTGCCCTGATTCTCTCCTGCTGGGCTACAAAACTGGTTTCATGTTTGGCTTTCCTTCCTCAGTTATGTCTTCCTTCTTAACTGTCTTCCACACAAAATCCAGAAATAGCTTTCTACGACACAAAGTAATCATGTCACTTTCAGGAAGAAGCATGAGATAATGCAAAGTCGTTGGAAACATACGTACCTGGACGCAAACCCTGGGTCTGCTACTTACTGGTTCTGTGTCCTTAGATAACTTTTTTCACCTTTTTGGTTCTACGTTTGTTGATCAATAAAATGAGGTTAAGAGTGCTTATCTCAGAGAGTTCTGGTGTAGACTCAACAAGTAACTTGTGTATCAGCACAAACAGTTCTGTCTTTTGCTCATTTGCTTGAAACTTCCGTGGTGACCTGTCATATAAAAGGTGAAACTCACGCTCTTTGGAATGGACTGTGCCTCTTCTTAGAATCTGCCCTGAACTACCTTTTGAGCTTTCCCTCTTACCCTCTCGCTTCCCCCATGTGTTCCAGCCACACTAAATAAATCACCATTGCTGAACACAGAGTACTTTTTTCTTGATTTCCTGACTTTTTCACAGACTGTTTCCTGAAATGTTCTCACCCTCTTTCATCCCTGGTTGGGGTTTATTTATTCTTCAAGATCCACCCCAATTATCCCTTTCCTGTGGAAAAGATGGAGAAATCAGCCAGCTAATATTATAATAAGTAAAAATGCACATTAAATATAGCAAATATTTGAACAAAAGCAAATATTCTTCCTGGATGAACAAATCTAGTGTCTATTATAATGCATTATTATTTAAGTAACAATTTTTTTGCTAAGAAAACTTGCAGTTAAAGAACTTTTTAGAAGGCTTGCATTTTTCACTTGAGAAGTGGGAAGTTGGTGTTTCTCTTGAGTGACATGAGAGCGTCTATTTGCGATGTCCCTAAACTCTTTGGAATTGTACATACTCAGCCGCATGGGTCCTAGACCTCTGACTCTGCTTGGAGTTGGACAGGAGAGAGAGGAAGGGCGATGAGAACATTTAGTTCTGAAGTGTGATTGACGTGGCCAACACAGTTTTCTAAATCTAGAACCTGCTTACAATGCACCGTTTCTTCTTACGTAAGCCAATCAGCTCCCTAATCCCAGCAGCTTGACTTCTCTTTCAATCATCAAGCCTACTGCCACAGATCTTCCCCAAATGGCAACATTCCAAATCGAGGCAAGGTCCCCATGGGTTTAATAAATTTGGTTCTTTTGGGTTTGGATTCGAATTCCTAGCCTAATCTTCCATCAATTATGGGAGTTTCAAAGTAATGTAGACAATTCTAAACTATAGCACAATCCCTTTTGGCTTAAAATTTCAATTTGAGAAGATAAAATATAAGTGTGACATTTCGGGGCACTCAGGTTTTCAAATGAGACATAAGGTAATACAAACATTTAAGACACTCAGCCAATTTGTTTCCCTTCTCTCTCTCTCTCTCTCTCTCTCTCTCTCTGCCTTCCTCCCTCCCTCCCTCCTTCCCTTTCATTTCCCTTTGGTCTGTTTTCAAATTCAAGTGAAAGGAGCCACCAGGAGGTAAATACCCAGTCAAATATTTATATAGAAACATCCATAGAAGGTACTATATTTTGCCATGGACTTACTTGTAGAAAAGTTTCATTTAGGTTAGGCGCAGAGTAAGACACAAAATTTTGCCGTTAGAATGATACATTTTTAGCTTCTCAAACTGAGCAGGACCTTGCAGGGCCTTCCCAAGGCAGACCCCCACTTCTCCCCAATGTCCTCAGCCTCTTGTTTGTAGAAAAGCTTTAGCCTCCTAGGCCTTCCCTTAGTTCCAAAGAGCAAATTTAATCAGAGAAGTGAGAAAATACAGAAACAAAGGAAAACAGTCAAGCAAGATAAAATAATAGTAGTTTAGCTGTAAACTAAAGAGTCAAGGACCTTTAGTTCTTCCTCAAGGGCTATAGATAGTACCCTGAGTCATATCCTTCAGTCGTTTTGCAGATACTGACACCCCCACCAGGTAGAAGAAGTTATGTGCCTGCTGACCACAAGCATGTAGACCCAAGACTGGTTGGAACCAGAAGGTTGATGATGTTAACTCCCAATTACCTCACCATCAACCAATCAGAAGAACGTCCATGAGCTGATCAGACACCCTACAATCCTCACTCCTAACACTGACTTTAAAAACCCTTCCCTGAAAGCCACTGGGCAGTTTGGGTCTTGTGAGCCTCAGCTTCCTGTTCTCCTTGTTTGGTCCCATGTTGGGTGCCTTGCAGTAAACGCTGTACTTTCCTTCACCACAACCTGGTGTCATTAGATTGGCTTTGTTGTGCATTGGGCGCACGGATCCAAGTTTGGTTCAGTAACACTTTTAAGATACTGGTCTCAACAAAACAGATGGTGGTATTTCTGCAGTTGATGAGTATTTTTTTTTGTTCTATAGATTGGGTTTTATGCGGTCTTGAGGAAGTTCTACAATTCTGTGTATAATAGCAATTATTTATATCTATGGTAGTTTAAATCACCATTTACTCTATTTTCCCTTCACGTATTTCAGAATTTCTTTTTACGATAATAAATCATCAAAGATTCCTCCTAATATAATACAGCCTGTGTTTGCACACAGCATGAAAGACACTTGAAATTTAGTTTGTCCCCCATGAGCTAAATGTGTAAATATGTACTTTTTATTAGACACCAGGGGGTCTAATTTCTACCTTCACGGATTCCTACTTTTCTACAATATACATATTATATTAGAAATAGTATAAAATACATCTGAGCAAAGTAAATTTATTTTTAGTTTTTAAATGAATTAGTTTTAAATTATACATATTGTTGATTGCCACTGCTTTAGTATCACAACAGAACATAGCATATGAGCTGAGAATCTTAGATGGAGCAGTTGGACCAGATTTCTCTAAACAGTAGAGCTAATCATATTTCTGTAAATGATCTAATAAAACATCCACACCGTAGGAAACAATGCCAATGAAAAGAAATTTATCTTTTCAAGTTTTTTGCAATATCTTGAATCTATGCAGCTATGGTGACAATTTATTTTTTTCATTTTGAAAACAAAGAGATGTCTTAGATGTTTGTTTTGACCATCTGTCCAAAAATTGGATGCCTTTTTTTAAAAAATAGATTTTATTTATTTATTTTTGGCTGTGTTGGGTCTTCGTTGCTGCACGTGGGCTTTCTCTAGTTGCAACGAGTGGGGGCTACTCTTCGTTGCGGTGCGCGGGCTTCTCATTGCGATGGCTTCTCTTGTTGCGGAGCACAGGTTCTAGGCACGCAGGCTTCAGTAGTTGTGGCTTGCGGGCTTCAGTAGTTGTGGCTCACAGGCTCTAGAGCACAGGCTCAGTAGTTGTGGCACACAGGCTTAATTGCTCCCCGGCATGTGGGATCTTCCCGGATCAGGGCTCTAGCCTGTGTCCCCTGTGTCGGCAGGTGGGTTCTTAATCACTGCGCCACCAGGGAAGCCCCTGGTTGGCTTTTTAACATGGCATCTTATCAAGACAAAGACAGAAGCATTCATTTTATGACCAGTGTGTGTGTTAGACAGTTGCACTTCTACTGCCTCACTGTTTGAAGGGCCTGGACTATTTAATGTGACAGTGGTGCTAGAAATAGGAGCAGAGTGTCTTGTGTTTATATGGACTTGGTTCCCCTCCGGTTTTCCTTGAAAATAACTACATAGCGGTGTAAGGTGTTAGAAAGCCTTTATAGAAGAGTAATTCTACCTGGGCCTTGAAGAATTGGTTGGACTTTGAAAATTGGAAGGAGGTAGGAAAAGGCATCTTAGAGAGATAGTAGATTAACCAAAGGGTAGTGAAGACCAGGACTCCTTCAAGAAAAGGCAATTGATCCAGAGTGATGTCAAGGTAGGAAGGATACCTAGAGGGGAGTAAGACAAATTATACCCTGAAGGTCTCACTGGGAGTATTTTGAATTCCAGAAAGGGAAATTTGAACTTTATGTTGTATGTCATGGGAAATGACAGGGCCAAATCTGTGTCTCAGAAGGTGATGTTTGCGGCTATTTAGAGGATGGATTGAAGATGGATTGAAGAGAAGAGGCTGGAAAGAAAGAAAACAAGTTGCATGAATGAGCAATCAATGAGAGACTACGCTAGTGCAGGGGGGGCAGAAAAAGAGCAAGTGACATACCAACTGCACACATTAATTGTAGAAGGAGGACTGAGGGAATTTGGTGATGGCATGATTAAGGGAGAGAACAATGATAATGATGATGGTGATTAAACTGGATTCCCTTCCTAAGCCTCTTATAATATTTTGACCTGCTAAATCATAGAATTAAGCTTATGGTAGCGACAATTTGGACTTTGTCCCATGGAAATTCAAGAATAGTACTTTTTAAACCTATCTACATATTGCCCCATGTCATTGCTGTGTGCCTGATGACAGGCAAGCCTGTGCTGAGGATATCCAGAGTATTACACTGTGATGGCTGATTATTAATAATATATGGGACACGGGAGCATGGGAAGATACAGCTATATAGGCTATGCTGGAATATGCATCGTCTTGATTATCCTTCTGTGATGTTCCTCCAGAGCAGTCTTACGTTCCTGCTTAGGTAACGCCTAGGACTGTTGAAGACCTGAGGATTTAGGAAATGTCTTCTGGTCATTGGGGGGCAGTGTTGCACAGTAGAGGGAGTACAAATTGTGTGGTGAGAAAATTTATGTGTAATCCCTGGCAGTGGGACTGTCTCTTAATCCCAGGATTCCCAACCCTGGATAACCAGGGCATCTTCAGAATCGCCTGGAATTTCCTCTTAAAATACAGATTCTCATACTCTGTCCCTTGGGGATTCTGATTCAGTCAGTCTGGGATAGGGCCCCAAAATTGGTGTTTTGTTTTTTAACATTCTAGGTAGTTTTGATAGCTAAATTTGGGAAGTAGTGATTTAATCTTACTAGTCTCAGCTTTCATAGGATTGCTATGAACATTAAATGAGAAAATACATCTGGCTTTTATAAACTTTAAATCACAATAAATTATCAGTTGTTAATTAGATGACTTCTTGAAATAAAATTTCTATCCCTCTTTAAAAGACCTCTTCAATTTCTCATCAGTTTGAAGCTTGACTATATGAGAGCATATTATATTTGTTTGATCTTTATACATTGTGATAGCAGAGAGAAAACTAATGAATTCTGTCCAATACATACACATAATACATAAAATATAAGAGTAACTGGATGATAGTTTTAGATGTTGAAGAGGTGATAGAAAGTAGAAGACCCTTGCTTAAATTTTTGTTAAATCTGAAAAATAAATGCCAGTTTTTAAAGATGGCAAGGAAATGTAAACAGAAATTGCTTCTATGTTTTTAAGACAAAACTCACATTTATTATTGACACTGTGATAATTTAATTTACAAACATATTCTGACTTCCCAACTTTAAGGCAATAGCTTAAGTTAAATACATTGTTCTCCTCTTCATCTCTTTCAATCCCAAAACACTCAAACAAACAAACCAACACTGAAAAACTTTGTGTCAATAACAGAAATGGTGATTTTGAAACACATACTTCTCAAATAGTCATCCAAGTAAAAGAGATTTCAGCAGCTCAGTACAATCTCTGTATAACAATATGCAGCATAAACGTCAGTTTATGTCAGACCTTGAAGCTTATAGCATGTTTTCACCAGTTTCAAAACCCTTATTCACAGTTTCTGCGTAGCAAGCATTACCCGGCCTTCTCAGTTCTGAGGGATGTTCTAATACATAGGTCCACTGTATTTTATGACAGTACCACAGTATCTCCTTCCTTCTACCATCGCTAAATTTTCATCTCACGCTTCTTCAGCCCTGAGCCTGGATAACTTCCATGTTAATCTGTCCTGAGTCATGGGTTCTTCCGCTGGATCTGCAAGTCATCCAAAAAGGCCCAGGTGTTCCCCCAGGGAGCCATCCTGGTACATTCCTTCTGTACTTGATACCATCTTTAAGTCCCTCCAGCCGGCACCAGTCACTTTAGACTATTAGCCTGAAGGTCATTCAGAAGATTTAAGTATATATTTGATTTGAGGAACCTGGGATAGGAGTCCTTTTCCATAAGAGTATATATGATTTTTTGGGCTTCATCAAAACACGTGGGTGTTGGTGCTTTAATCTTCTTGGCTGTAGATTCTCGAGTGTGAAAGTCAATATTGATCTAAAAAGAAATCCTCATCAGTTCATATGCACTTCCAATTTATTGCATATTTTATGATGTCACTGTTGTTTTTGAAGCACCTCAAGACAGTGGCTTTAAACCCTCATTTAAGTCAGCTCAAATATCTCTTGAATGCCTATTCTAAACATACCTTATCCTAGGTGTGGAAGAGTTAAAAAGAAATAGCACAAAAAAGCAGAAATATCTTTGCTCCAAGTTAGCTCATAATATCTTTGGGAGGTGCAAAAGAGGCAGACATTATTTTTTAAATATCTGTATAAGGTGATACGCGCATCAAAAAAAGTGATGTGCACATTTAAGATTTACAGGAGGAGAGGACACTTTGTGCAGAATGTTTGCTGCTTGAACCAGGAATATTTAACTGGAAGTGGGCATTACTACTAACTGGAAATATTTCTGCTGCTGCAATCCATGTATTACACTAATCTCTACTTTATCCTAATCCAAAATGAGCTAGCTCATTAAGGACCCCCTGACATGCGGTTCTGGTCAGTATCACCAGTACTCCTTACCCCACCCCATCACATTAGCTTGTTTTACAAAATCAATCTTTCATCCAATCTTTTCACAAATGTAGAAAATTAGATTATCATTGCACTGAACTATATGAATACACTTAAATATATAGCAGTGAAAATCATATTACTCAAAAAGGATTTCATCTTGCTAGTATGTTGAATCTTATTCTATATCTAAGTTTCTTTACATATAAACCGATGGTAATGAACTAAATACTCACTTGTTTGGCAGCATCTGACTGCACAAATGCTTTATAGATTTTCTCCGCTTTGCAATGCAGAAGATCAGACTCTGTTTTTTTATAGTCTTCACAAGCCAGCCAGAATTCAATATTCTCCTCACTGAACTCAGACTTTAGGAAATTCCCAAAGATGTCTTGACCAGCTAAAAAGAAAGGGTGAGGGGTGAGATAAATTAATTGAGCCAATAAATGAATAACTTGAAGAAATTTACAAGAAGAGTACTGTGGCATATTCCCTGTGTACAAAGGGAAGAGGTGGTTGCTGCTGAAATGGCTGCGTCACCGTTTGTAGAGATGGGAAGGCCTTAGGGACCCCTTCGTTTATAGTCTGTCTGGGGTCAGACACGCTTGTCACAGGTACACAGCTGCTTAGTGGTGGGTGAGAGGCTGCTTCACCTCCGCCTGCTGTTACATTACAATTCTGCTCTGCAGGTTACAGAACAATCTCTTTTCTTACGCTACCAGCTCAGCCAGAGTGCAGAGTATTTTAGGGAATCAAATATTGACAGAAGGCATGAACAGCATGTTAATCATTAACAAATATGATTTCTCTATCCAACTCATATAAGTCAAAAGATGTGAGGCCTGTATATTACCTATGTGCTCTATACTGCTTGGATTTACTAGTGTTATTGAGGCTTTTCAGTGGGCCATTTCTACAGCATTGTTTGGCTGAATCATAACCTAAGTCAGATAACAAGCAGATGAACCAGGTTGAACTACTTTATCCCCGCGTGAGGCTCTGTAGGGTGTTTGGGGGGGAGAAGGGGATCAGCTCACCCCGGATAGGGACAAGCTGCCCATCTATGCCGCTGAGCGAGGTCCTAATCCCAGCAGGATCCCAGTGCCCATGATGAGGGCTAGGACAAGCCGATCTCATTTCCCTGCTCTCATCAGAAACTCCCCGTGAGACTCTGTGTTTAAAAAGTCTTTTTATCATATCTGTGTTATAACGTGTCATGTTATATATAATGCAGTTTTATGCTGTGTGTCTCAACTGCCTTCAAGGCAGCAAGGCACTGTGTCTTTACTCTTGAGTCCCTGGTGCTTCTAAAATGCCTGCACATAAATGCCTGGGCTGAATGAGTGACAACACATGTACGAATGGAAAAAGTTATTAATTGACTGAGTGAATCCTACTCCTTACATCCAATGGTACAAAAATACATCCTTTAGGTAGCTTTCAGAATAGCAGTTCACATGTTGAGATGTTTGGTTTACTTTTTAAAACTTTAAACTTCAGAACCCCAGCATAATTTAAAATTTTGCTCCTATAATGATCCATGGAAACAGCTAGTTGCCTTGGCAGATTTTTCTAAAGGACAGTAGCAGAGCTGAGTGCCGAGTCAACATTACGCCACGATGAGGCATAATATGCTGAAGCTATCAGTGCTGCAGAACAGCTAGAGTACAACTCTTCACATACCCTCCCGTCCAGAATACTATATTTTAATGAAGCCATTCCATCTGTTAGCATACTGAGATAAACCCAGAAACATTCAATAGTTAATCTATACTTACTTTGGTTGGCAAGAAGTTTTTCCAGAGATTCAGACCACTGCTTCACTTCATCAGCAGAGAGTCTACAGGGGACGACGTTTACATAAATTAGTATTTTTTTGCGTGTAAGCGCAAATGAAATCAGAATGGCTGCTGCATTTTGATAACTTCACAAAGTAAGACTCTACTTCTAATAAATTTTATTAAAATTTATCTATAAGAAAACAAAAATTTGCTTAGAATTACTATCGTTACGAAAATATCTGCCAATAAAATGTGAAAAAATCCAAATGTACTCCAACAGTATAATAAGTAACAAATATATGCATGCACATTTGTATTTAATTTACATTGGTACTAATGCAGCTTAATCTTATTAGGCTTGTTACTTAAAAGAAATGAAGTCCATTATGTGTAGTATTACTGCCTTGCTAGAATACAGAGCTAATGCACAGGCTGCTTATATAGTGATAGTTCCGTGTATTAGTGTACATACAGGTCCTTGGACTTGGAAGGTTTCATTCCAGATTCCAGATGTGGGATCATAGATCTCAGGTATGCTTTCACATCCATTCCACTACAAAAGACACAAAAGTAAATATTGATATTTCTTCAGAAGAATACAGTTTATTTGTAAAAAGAAAAGAGCATGAAGCAAATTTCTCCAAGGAATAAGGCCATAATAAAAATAGCTGATACAACATGTTGCTATATTAAGAGTGAGCCAATTTTTAATGAGCCAAAGTCTGGAAAAATTCCCACCTCATTTAATGCCCTGTCATTTTTAAATACAACTGAATACACTTGTAACTCACAGCGGGTCATTGCCCTGATCTAGGTAAACTAAAGGCTCGTATTTTCTTCCATTCATTCATTTGCAATTGTTCTGCCATTAAGGATCATCTAAGTCCAAATTTGCACAGTTAATGAACTTACAAAGTCTTTGGCCTCCTTTTTTGCGTTTTGTCGTCTAGAAGCGAATGATCAGTTCCTTTCAGTTCCTGTGGATTAGCAGAGAGGAACACGCCTGGCATTTTGTCTAACCTTGGCGTGGAGATGGCTGCTGCTCGCAGGGCCCTCAGAAGGCAAGTGTCTGCTCGTCCACGTCTCTGCTGCCTTATATAGTGACGGCTGACAGGCCCTTGCCGTTCAGACGAGTCTGTTTATCAAGTGATGTTACCACAGACACTGGAAGTTCCCCCTTTCTTGGTGTGTTGTGACGTGTATCTTGAAAAAAAAAAAAAAAAGCGCACAGTGATGTTTTGTGGTTGAAACTTAACCAAATGAGACTAGGTCACTTGATTATATAGAAAGAAAGAAAATTAGACCTACAGAGGTGCACACACATATATCACATGTCTCTGAAACCTCAGCAGGATCAGTCTTTGGTTCTAGGGGGTGCTTGTTTCTTCATAAAAACTGCATATTTCAATGAAATGTTTCATTTGGTGGATTTATTGTATCACACAGACTAGAGATGGGTCCCCTCAGGGCTTTGGATAGTCCTTGACTATAAAGTTCATTTGATTACAGTATTTTAAAAAGGGTTTTATTTTTCTTTCAGAAAGCAATGTAAAGTAAACACTTTTTTTTTTTTTATTCGTGCAGTGCACACATCTGGTAGGAAGGAGAGACATGAGAAGTTATCTTAACTTTTCCCTACTCCAAACCTCATCCCTTATTTCCATGGCAAGAAATTTTCATGTTACTGTTTTCCAGGGTGTGTGCTAAACACGCTGCTGGTGATATACAAGATGATTTTAAGGGGTGCATGAATTTTAATATTTATTAGAAATATAACTAATGTATCAAACTGGGGTTTTTTGTATATTACCGCTTAGGAAAGGAATAAAGTAAAATTAAAAACAAAACTATAAACACATAAAAGTATAGTTAACACAAAAATATGACATAATATGTAAATACACTGATACAAAAGAATTACACAGTATCAGGAGAAAAACTACTCATGGTAAAAATAAGAATATATTTGGCCAGGCCAATAGTGTACTCCTTAGGTGACGATCTTCCAAATTTCGGTAGTATCTCTGGAGAGATATAGTCTAGCTTTAATTAAAATTAAGAATTAAAATAAAAACCCAAGGAAATAGATGACTAATCACTGATCAGGGTAGAGGGGCTAGTGCAATATAAGCTCGTACGGAGTTTGTGTATAGAATGTGGTTTATTTATAGAGTGTCCAGTTTAGTTTAAGCCTCTGTTGGTTTTTACCCCTGAAAAGACAAAACAAATTTTACTCAGAGAAGCTTCTGAAGGGATTAGGTAAACCTAACAAAAGGGAATTTTCCTGTTTTAGTTCTATCTTCAGGATAAAAAATATTTGAAGGAATCACATTTATATTTTAAAATGTACTTACTACACAGGCACGCACAAATATTATGCTGTATGTAGTAAGCATCAGTTGATGTTCGAAAGATAATGTGATACATTTAGGAAGAGAACTAGTGAGATAAGTTGGCCACTTTGGAAGTTACCCAGACAAAAATGATGGGGTTCAGAGACGGACGAATAAAGGCATTTGTTTGTGTGTTTCTTGTGGTTCAGTCCATACTTACTTTTCAGTTGAAATCTTCAGCATTGCTCATGTTTATTTATTTAATAACCTCTCATTCCTCTGGATAATTGTGGGTAAGTTATGTTAGAGAAAAATGATTTAAAGTTTATTTGTAAAGGCCACTATTATTACTCTCCAGATATACTGATAATTTCCAAAGCATGTTTCAGCAACGGTAGTTCCTTTGGATGTTAATAAGTATGATAAGGACTATGACACCAGCAGCAGCAAAGGTCCTGGGGCCACATAAGTTTGGGAAATGTTGGGTTAAAGTTGAATAATTGATCAGTGCCGATCTTCTGAGAACCTTGAATATGTTAGTGCACGTTTGTCAGTCTCTAATAGGAGGGTGGAATGTGCAGCAGTGTCTTAACATTTCTGAGAACTGAACTCTAAGTAAGTAGGGAAAGTAGTTGGCAGAAATAATGTTCTCTTGACACCACGTTAGGAAGCTGTGGTCTGAGAATGAAATAAATATTTGCCTCTTACATATTAATAATTCCTTAAACCTCCAACCTTTTGCTACCTCAGTATAGACTTTCAAGCTCAAGCATTTGCAAGCAATTACAACTGTGTGCTTCAAAGCCCAAATGGAGAATTAAGCTCCTGGTAGAGGGGGTCCATCTGAAATTCACAATTGGCTGTTGAAGCCACCTCAGTGGCACAAAGGCTGCTTGGAAGCACCTGCAAAGCCTGTATGTACCAGAGCTGGGCAAATCTGGAGAAGCTGTAGCAGTAAGGCTGATAAGTCCATGGCAGGGCATGGGAGTTTCCTATCAATCACACGGAGTGTCACTGTCTGGTTCCTTTCTGTGAAAATCATTAAGAAAAGACAAGTGATCAAATAGTATCTTTACTGAAGCAATGGCTTTGGTTGAAATTGTAGAGGACTTGACAAAAGCCAATAGAATAAATAGTGGCTCTTACAAACATAATCTTGTTTGTACATTTCTTCTGTGAAATTGTGTTTTTTTTCCTAAATAAATTTATATTATTTTAATTTATTTTTGGCTGCATTGGGTCCTCGTTGCTGCGTGCGGGCTTTCTCTAGTTGCGGCGAGCGAGGGCTACTCTCCGTTGCGGTGCGCGGGCTTCTCATTACGGTGGCTTCTCTTGTTGAGGAGCACGGGCTCTGGGTGCGTGGGCTTCAGTAGTTGTGGCACGTGGCCTCAGTAGTTGTGGCACGTGGGCTCAGTAGTTGTGGCTCACGGGCTCTAGAGCACAGGCTCAGTAGTTGTGGCACACGGGGCTTAGTTGCTCCGCGGCATGTGGGATCTTCCCGGACCAGGACTCGAACCCGTGTCCCCTGCATTGGCAGGTGGATTCTTAACCACTGTGCCACCAGGGAAACCCTGTGAAACTGTGTTTAAGTAACCAGATTGCAGTGCTAAGGAAAGGAATACTTCATATGGTCTTCATGTTCTTTTTTAAAAAATTAGTACTTTATTTTTAGAGCTCTACAGCAAAATGGAGCTGAAAGTGCAGAGTTCCCACATACTCCCTCCACCTCCACAGCCTTCCCTACCATCAACATCTCGCATCAGTGTGGTATATTTGTTACACAATCAATGATGGACCTACATTGACATGTCATTATTACCCAAAGTCCTTCGTTTACATTGCGGTTCACTTTTGGTGTTGTACATTCTTTGGGTTTTGACAGATGTATAATGATATATATCTACCATTATAGTGTCATAAGAAGAGTTTCCCTGCATTAAAAATTCCAGTGTTATAATTTAAAATGTCTAGAAGATTGGTTTAATAAAACATTTCAGATTATGGCTATCAACTTCAATGGGGGTAAATTTTAATCTTTGCTGAGTTGATTTTCCATTTAGTTCCCACTCATTCCAACTGCCTGAATCCTTGTAGGGAATTCTTTGCTGAATGACTTTTTCAGTCTTGATATTGATTAAACTGATGTTGGGCCTTTATAATATTGCTGACATTTTATTGTGGACATTAGGAATTATGGGGAAAAGGACAATAAGGAGTATGAGATTGTATTTTAAAAGTAGAAATATATCTATGTGGTAAGACTCGGTGACATGAACAGAAATTTTGATCCATTGAAACAAAATATCTTGACTTAACAAACTTTAATTGTAGTCCTACAATGTATCAGACCTAAGTACTGCAGATAGAAAGATGAATGACTGTCTGTCCAAAGAGGGTCACAGTATAGTTGGGCAGACAGATACTTAAGCAAGTGATCAGGGTGAAAAGTGCCATCAGAGGGGAATGTACTGAGGAGGGACTAGCTCTGAAAGTGTGGGACAGAAGAAAAGTGCTGTTAATAGAGAGCCCAGAAATAAACCCACATACCTAGGTCAGTTAATCCTCTACAAAGGAGGCAAGACTATATAATGGAGAAAAGACAGTCTCTTTGGCAGCATATACATCAGTGAAGTTAGAACACACCGTCACACCCTACACAAAAACTCAAAAAGGCTTAAAGACTTAAATATAAGACATGACACCATAAAACTCCTAGAAGAGAACATAGGCAAAAAACTCTCTGACATAAATCATAGCAATATTTTCTAAGGTCAGTCTCCCAAGGCAAAAGAAATGAAAGCAAAAATAAACAAGTGGGACCTCATCAAACTTATAAGCTTTTGCACAGCAAAGGAAACCATAAACAACATGAAAAGACAGCCTATGAACTGGGAGAAAATATTTGCAAATCATAAGACTGACAAAGGCTTAATTTCAAAAATATAGGGACTTCCTTGGTGGCACAGTGGTTAAGAAACCACCTGCTAATGCAGGGGACATGGGTTCGAGCCCTGCCCTGGGAAGATGCCACATGCCACAGCAACTAATCCCACGTGCCACAACTACCAAGCCTGTGCTCTAGAGCCTGAGAGCCACAACTACTGAAGCCCACGCACCTAGAGCCCATGCTCTGCAACAAGAGAAGCCACCGCAATGAGAAGTCTGCGCACCACAACGAAGAGTAGCTGCCGCTCGCTGCAACTAGAGAAAGCCCGCGTGCAGGAATGAAGACCCAACACAGTCAAAAAATAATAATAAATAAATAAATAATTTTTAAAAAATATATACAAACAGCTCATCAATTCAATATCAAAAAAACCAAAGAACTCAATCAAAAAATGGGCAGAAGACTTAACTAGATACTTCTCCAAAGAAGACATACACGTGGCCAACAGGAGCGTGAAAAGATGCTCAATATCACTAATTATTAGAGAAATGCAAATCAAAACTACAGTGAGGTATCACCTCACACCAATCAGAATGGCCATCATTAAAAAGTCTATAAACAATAAATGCTGGAGAAGGTATGGAGAAAAGGGAACCCTCTTGCACTGTTGGTGGGAATGTAAATTGGGGCAGCCACTATGGAGAACAGTATGGAGGTTCCTCAAAAAACTAAAAATAGAGTTACCGCATGATCCAGCAATCCCGCTCCTGGGCATATATCCAGAAATGAGAAGAACTCTATTCAAAAAGACACATGCACCCCAATGTTCATAGCAGCACTATTTACAATAGCCAAGACATGGAAGCAACCTAAGTGTCCATTGACAGATGACTGGATAAAGAAGATGTGGCACATATATACAATGGAATATTACTCAGCCATAAAAAGCAAAATATTACCATTTGCAGCAACATTTTTGGACCTAGAGATTATCATACTAAATGAAGTAAGTCAGACAGAGAAAGACAAATACCATATTAAATATATCACTTACATGTGGAATCTAAAAATAGTACAAATGAACTTATTTACAAAACAGAAACAGACTCACAGACATAGAAAACTAACTTATGGTTACCAAAGAGGAAAGGAGGTGGAGGGATAAATTAAGAGTATGGGATTAACAGATACCCACTATCATGTATAAAATAGATAAACAACAAGGATTTACTGTAGAGCACAGAGAACTATATTCGGTATCTTGTAATAGTCTATAATGAAAAGAATGGAAATAAAAGAATATATGTATATATGTGTGTGTATATGTATACATATACACACACATACATAACCGAATCTCTTTGCTGTACACCTGCAACTAGCACAATATTGTGAATCAACTATACTTCAATTAAATTAAAAAAAGCACTGTTGCCATTTACTACAAAGTCAACATGTACTCTTCTGCCTGTTTCTGCATTCAAGATCAGCACCCCTTGGAAAGTACAAAAAACTGCAGTGGAGAAACTGGTCTTCAGCAAGTAGACACCTCTTACATGCATGAAGACCATGGAAGAATGGATCTGAAGATGCAAAGCTTTGCAGAGTTTAAAAGAGGCTCTGAAAGACTTTGCTGAATTAGCATAACCTCTCACTGGTTAAGGAAGTAAGACAAAGGGTCACTACCTGGGTCTGTTTTGGCTCCTTCACTCTCCAGGCTTGTGGGTAGGGCTACTGACAGTGTTACAGCTACATTTCATAGAGTTTATTTGAAAAGCTTCAACAAATGTGAATTTGGAAGGATTTTTCTCTGTGTCCAGGTAAAACGTCGGTGGGGACATTGATACCTACCTTATATCATTTATGAATAAAAGGATTAAACATTTTAGACTTGTTTACAATTTTATTTTCTAAATGAAGAAATCAACTGATAGGTTTTAGTAAGAGAAGATCTTTGCAACTTGGGGAAATTCAGTTATCTTCAGTAATTGCAAACTGAGCAAGATAAGAATCTAGTTTCTTTTTCTCACCCTGTTCTAATCTACTTATATAGTAAACACCGAACACCCCCTTTCTATAATTTAAGAGGTTATAAGAAAATCGAATGTGGGACCTTCAGTGAACTGGGCTCATGTGATCCTGTAAACCTCACTCACGCTAGATCTTATCTTACCAATAACATTCTCATTAATAGGCCCATCTTTCCAGTTATTCTTCATTAATGTTATCTCTGATATACTTCCTGCATATTGGATTCATTTTCATTTATTTTCACCCTATGATTTATAATCATTTCAACAAGGAAGAGTAGTCATGTCAGACTCTGTTTGATTATGCTTTGCAAATAAAATTGGGCAAGTACTAAAGCAAGTGTCTTATTCACAAGTTCAGATAAATGGAAACTGTGCTATAAGAACATTGATACATTATTTGCAGTTGGACTGGAATGTTCTGTTACATGACACAGGACATAAATGCAAAAGCAAAGATGCTCAAAGTCAGCCTGGAGAGGCCATTTGTAAAGGAAGTTTTTCAAATTTCTAATAACATGATTCCAGTGATTTGCCTTTGCCTTTACTACACATTAAAATGGTTAACAATAGTGATTTATATCCTCTGTTTTTCTCCATTAATTACGTGATTTTCCTCAAAGAATCTATCTTGCCTGACATATTCTGTCCTTTCCAAAGCCATGTCACTCATTTCTTGTGACTATCCTAACTGCATTTTTTTCCATGTCTTTCCTAATGTTTTGCTTTTGTGTTTATTTACATTTTTTTTTTTTTTTTTACCATGTATGGAGGTCAGACCCACTGGACATTTATTTCATCCTAAATGTCATACACTCAAAATAAGTCATAATCTTCCTTCTTAGGTGAATAGCTTTAAGTCAGTGGTGACCACTCTAGCGTGATTCTACTACTTTTGTGGGTCAAGTGGTCTGTGGTCCTCCACAGTTTCCTGTGCCTGTACTTTTCAAGTAGGCTTGATTCATTATCCCATTTTTCCTTTTTTTAAAAAAAATTAAACGAAAGCTTTTGTGCCCGTTAAATCCTAGTGAAGTGCTAATCTTGCTGCATTTCAAAGGGCTGTGGGTTCAATACCAAGCTCTAACTTTGGCCTGATTTGTGAGGTTGATTGTATCTCAGCTCACTTTTTGCCAGTTTCCTCTGTGTAGAAGTCAAAGGGGATCCTTAAGCAGCTTGCTGCTATGACAGTGGCGTAGGGAGATTTTTCTCCCTTTGAGATTCTACAGTGATCAAGACTAGACACAGAAAATTAGGATTTAGATGGAATTTGTTATAGGTAGTATGTTTTCCACTTTTATTTCCAGGTTAGAGCCCTTTGCCTAGACTTCTTCTTCTTAAAACTCAGTGAATTTGGCAACCCAACTGCTCCAAAGGCAGGGCTCCTGGCATTCACTGGGCCAGTCTTCCACACTGTTCCTTTCTCTATCAATATTTATTTGTCATGGGCCTCCATTGCTTTTAGCTAGTGTATTTTTGCAAACTAATATGTTAGACAAACGTACAAATGTTCAGATGTTAATGATGTGGAAATATCACAGACTATTTCTGCCAACCCCAATCTAATTTTCTCGCCATCTGCTTTTTAGAGATACTCATAGCTGGAAATATTGATCACTCCCAACTGCAGACCTTATCCAGCTCCGGTTTCTAAGCCAACCCATGATGAGGCTGGAAAGCACTGAGTTATTTACGTTTGAATTAGGAGTGGTGGAAAGCTTCTGTTGTGGAGTCTGTTGTTAAGATGGGATTTTCATGATTGCAAGTGTCAGGAACCCCATTTTGACTATTCAGTAGCTCAGGCAAACAGGAAGATAATTGAAGTATCCTGGGAGTACCTCGGGTAATAAAAGGAAATGCTGAAGAAACTAACCCTTTGAAGGTCAGCTAAGCTTAAGCTAGGCCTCAGAACGTTTGTAAATTATGAATTTGCTTTAGAACAGGAATACCTACAGATTGAGGAAACATGGCTTCCCCCAACTGGGAAAGTTATATTCAAAAATTCCAAAGGTAGCCGACTCCTAAAGTGTAGATAGCCCCTCTTGTAGTCTCTTCCTATCTCTGTTTTCTTCTCCTATGTATTTTGTTTTGTTTTCAGTTGGATTTGTAGAAGCAGAAAACCAGGACAATATATTTGGTGGGAACTCGAAGTTAGAACAAGCACATAATCTTATTTTATCGTTTGTCTCAGATGATACGGAAGATCAGGGTACATAAACTTACAAACTGCTCTACACTTCTGTTATTTTCTTTGGGAAAATCAGGTTATTTTTACTGTGAGAAATTTTTGTCTTCTTTTCTTTTTTACCATTGTGAGGTTTTAAATTCTACCTCATCTTGATTTGGTGTCTTGTTTGTGACTCTCTGGCTTTTTCCCCTTGTGATTCTGTTTTGCCCAGGCTCTTAGTTGAGACAGGGAGATCTTAACACACAGAAGACAGTGCACAGAACTGTTAAAGCAGCCTGGCTTGTGTGGGAGTTTGTTCCATTCTCCTAGCCTGGGGTTTCTTTTCTCACATTTTGTTTAAGCGAGGTGGAGGTGTATTTGCCTCCCCACGTGAAAGGGTGAGCAGGCAGTGCAGGCAAAGTGAGGTGACGAGTACAGCTTATACTGAATTACAGCAGGAGGGTGGACATGTGCAAGAAGGCAGGGAAGCTGGGTCAGAATGGGACAAGGATTCAAATGTCCCAGTGGGGCTGGCGGTGTCCATGATGATCTCTGGAACCAATCTGTCCCTCTCTTGACTGCACCGTTCACCACGGGACAGCAGTTGATTCCTGAGGAAACTGAAACCTCTTTACAGCATGGTGGCTGCATCATAAATTACATGATCCTGTCCAGTCCTAGAAGCCACATTCTTTAAAACAACTGTCTTGGGCTTCCCTGGTGGCGCAGTGGTTGAGGATCTGCCTGCCAATGCAGGGGACACGGGTTCGAGCCCTGGTCTGGGAAGATCCCACATGCCGCGGAGCAACTAGGCCCGTGAGCCACAACTACTGAGCCTGCGCGTCTGGAGCCTGTGCTCCGCAACGGGAGAGGCCGCGATAGTGAGAGGCCCGTGCACAGCGATGAAGAGTGGCCCCCGCTCGCCGCAACTAGAGAAAGCCCTCACACAGAAGCGAAGACCCAACACAGCCATTAATAAATAAATAAATAAATAAATAAAATTTAAAAAAAAATAGGCTTCTATTAAAAAAGAAAACTGCCTTATAGATGGTTACATTTATAATTCATCCTTTACATCTTTCAGTGAATCGTTACTCACCTTGCACAGACAATGAAACGCTTCTGAGAAGATCTAAAAATGAGACTTTCCCCCTTTGTCCAGAATTCCCTCTGATTTGGGACAGTTTCAAAGACAATGGAGTAATGCCAGGAATACCGGGGAGAATGTCTGCCTTTCCCTTCTCTTTTTATGAGCAGAGTTGTTTTACACAGTATATCACTTCAGAACTAACGATGAAAGAGGTTTGCCATGTTGAGGTTGTTTTGTTTTGTTTTGTTTTGTTTCCTGGCAGAAACCATACCCAAGTATCGAATCGAACCTCAGTCAATCCACAGGTAGGAGTTCTGGGCAGCTGAGGGTGTCTCTAAAACCAGAGGGGCATTTGACTGCGGAGCTGCTGGAAGATGAGGATACAGACACAGGTGTCTATGGTCTCATAGAAAACGTAAAGTATTTGTGATTACATCAAACTAAAGTCTACTTTAACCACAGCCCAACTCAGTGGCAATATTTGATATTAGCCAACGATTAAACTGTACCAAATATTACATAGCAAGTAGGCCATTATCCACATTTGTTTATTCTTTCTCAGAAACACTGTTCAGTCCCCCTTACCTAATTTGCTTTTTTGTCCTAAAACCCTTGTATTTTTGTACCCAAACACTCTTTTCTTCCCTTTTCTCCCCTCCCTTCCCCTCTTTATCTTCCCTAATTTCATTGGCTTCTGAATGTGCAGATGGACTATGGCTACCTGATTTCACTGTGAAACCTTTACCTTTATTCACTTTCTTTGTGAAATTAGAAGAAAGAACAGAGCAAGTCATCGGTTAGTTGAAAGCTTAGGGTTTCTGAGGGCTCTGTCTCCCAAGCTCCAATAGAATCTATAGTCTTTCAGTCATATAATCTACAAGCAACGCAAATTTCTTCTAAACCAACTTTTGTTTTGTTTTTTTTTAACATGATTATAATGTATAAGAATGAGGCTGTTTTGCTCAAATGTCCAGAACAATGCCTGGCACATACAAGGTACCAAAAAAAGCTAGTTGAATAAGGGGTCAAGGGCTGAGGCTTACACTAATTTCTTCAACTATTCAACAAATATTTACTGAGTGCTTAGTGCATACTAGTTGCTCTGATAAGTATTAGGGAATCTAGGGGCAAATCTTTTTCTGGAGAGAGACAAATAAATGAGAAATTTCAAAACTCGTGTACAATGTAGGGTTTAGCACAGGGCATTCTAGGGACGGATGTAAAGTGTCACCTAACCCAGTATCAGCAGGGTCATGAAACACGTATTCATTCAACAGATAATACTTAGTATGTGCCGGTTACTGTTCCAGGCACGTTGAGAGAGGCCAGGCTCAACTGGCATATGTCTTTGTCCTTTGCCCCTGCCCTTTCTGTCATCTGCCAGCTGCAGTCTTGCCACCATGAGCTTTCAAAGGATGAAAGCCAGAGGCTGAGGATGGCCGAGCAGAAGTACAGAGGGGCCTGGGGCTCCGAGGCGGCCGCAGAGCCACAGCGGCAGCAGCCCCTCCAGATCTCTTGTGCAAGAGAAAAAGAAAACGACCAAACTCCGTTGTCTCACCGCGTTATGTTACTCTCTCCATTCTTATCGTTTTAAAATATATAGTCTGTGTGATTTTTTTGCTATTGCTGTTTCAGTTTGTTTTTATATTCCTCCTGATTAGTTTGAAGGTTTGTTTTTTTGTTCTAGTGGTTATCTTTATGACTTTACGTTATGCACTTTAACCTTTACTGCTTTAAATGGGGTCTGTTACTGACTATGAATTATCATCCCATTAGTATATTCTGCTTTCCCTAATTCTCTCCTTTCCCTTTACCATACAGCGTTGTTAGATGATATTTTCTCAGCTTCTCTTGTAATACTTGCAAATACTTCTACCAGTATAACTTATCTTTGAGTTATCATTTGCCACACAGAAGTGAAAGAGAAGAAAATCAGCTTATCTCCCATTACCTCTGCCCTTCTTTCCCTTTCCAGCTTTTGCTAGTTGGAGCATCAGTCTCTGGGCGATTGGGACATGAGGGAAGGGTGAAGGGATATGGGCTCCCACCTTTCTGGAGGGAGTTCATGATCCAGAGAGAGAAGAAGCAGTGAAAACCATTTTGTCTCGTTGCTTTCAGCAACAGTTGTGCACTGTAGGCTTCTTTTCACAAAGCCATATGGGCAGCTTCACACAGCGGAATGCTGGAGATTTCATTCAGCTTTTCAAGACCAGGTGCCCAACCCCTATGCAGCAAAAGCACAAAGCAGATGTCCTATGTGGAAAACCGGCTGTGTGCTGGGGACTCCTTTACATTCTAATCCATTATGTCAGCCCATGTGGAAGCACTGCTAATATCTTCTCCACTCCTGGGTTTTCTCTGCCTGCTCCAAAACCCTCTGTTCCGCCTGGGCCTGGCTGTGGCAAAGAAAATGGCTGGTGATCTCAGCCCACCTATGAAGGGCTCTTCCCTTTCTGAATTTTCATTCATCTAGTCCTCTTTGCTTCTATAATCATCTGTTATCTTTAAAAATATGACGGGCAATGACCTGGAGGTCCAGTGGTTAGGACTCCGCGCTTCCGCTGCAGGGGGCCCAGGTTCGATCCCTGGTCGGGGAACTAAGATCCTGCAAGCCTCGCGGTGTGGCCAAAATAAAAATAAAAATAAAAATATGACGTGTGTTTGAAATTACTATCTTGAAAAGATATCTGCACCCCCATGTTCATAGTAGCATTGTTTACAATAGCCAAGACACGGGAACAACCTAAGTGTCCGTTGATGGATGACTAGATAAAGAAAATGTTATCTATGTATCGATAATGGAATATCATTCAGCCATGAAAAAGAAGATCCTGCCGTTTGCGACAACATGCGTGAAACTTGAAGACATTATGCTAAGTGAAATAAGTCAAACAGAGAAAGACAACACTGTATGATCTCACTTATAAATGGAATCTAAAAAAAACACAACTCATAGATACAGAGGACAGATTGGTGGTTGCCAGAGGTGGGGGGAGGGTGGGGTGTGGAGGAAATGGGTGAAGGAGGTCAAAGGTACAAACTCCCAGTTATGAGATAAATAAGTCCTGGGTATGTAAGGTACAGCATGGTGACTATAGTTAACGGTGCTGTATTGTATATTTGAAAGTCGCTAAGAGAGTAGACCTTAAAAGTTCTCATCACAAGAAAAAATTATGTAACTGTGTGGGGTGATGGATGTTGACTGAGCTAATTGTCGTGACCATTTTGCAATATATGCATGTATTGAATCACTGTTGCACACCTACGACTAATTCAGTCTTACATGTCAGTTATATTTCAGTAAGCCTCAGGGTGGGGAGAAACTAAACATTTAAAGAGTAAAACTTTTAAGAA
This sequence comes from Balaenoptera borealis, assembly GCF_965194805.1. Lineage (NCBI taxonomy): Eukaryota > Metazoa > Chordata > Mammalia > Artiodactyla > Balaenopteridae > Balaenoptera > Balaenoptera borealis. The sequence goes on from NC_138860.1 coordinate 9,835,272, forward strand.
GTCCTTACTGAAAAAACTGATGTTTTTGGTATTTTTCTTTTTATAGTTTCCTAGTTGTTGCATCAGGAGCCGTGTCCTACCACTCCCTGTTATACTCTACAGAAACAGCATTCTGAACCCTTAAAGATTTAGTGAAATTATCAATACGTACTGGGATTCCCAGCTGAACTGGCCTTTGTCTGGAGCCTCAGGAAGAAGTACTGCTGCCTCACAGCTTTCCGAGGCCAGAGCACTTTTCCTGTCATGTTATTTCAAAAGAGGCACTGCTCATTGCTATCCTACCACTTGCAGTTTCTTTAAAACTATGAAAAGAATAGCTTGTCAATAGCTAGAACACGTGCAAAAAAAGGAGGCAAGCGAAGATTATAGGAAGGCCAAGGGAGCATCGCACCAAGCTTACTGTCCTGTCCACACGCTCAGGACACGAGTCTGTGGGTCTGGTTATCGCAGCTCACTTTTACTTACACACCTCCCCATCCCAACCCCAGCTCCCGAGGACATAGATGCTATTGAGCAGTCTGGTTAGGAAAATTGTGTCATTTAATCTTCGAAGCAATTCATGCAGTCTATATGATTATCAATACTTCCATTTTAGATAAGGAGATGGAGGCTCAGGGGGATTAAATAACACGCCCACCATCACACAGCTGATCCATGTAGTTAAGACCATGAGAAGGAAGAGACTCCTTCCCCACCCCCTGCGCAGGCCCTGCCTGTTCCTGTCCTCCGAGCCAAGGACCAGCTGTCTCTTGAGAACCGGTCTTGCTTCACACTGCTGGCGGTCTGTTTAGTGGTGTCCGCTCCCAGCCCTCACTTCATCCCCCAGATCTCTGGAGGCCTGGCGGTGCCCTCCTCCTGCAGGCCTTCACGTACTGGGGAAAACCTCCGTGTTCCCTTCACTCTGCTTTCATTTCTGTTCCTTCCCCTTTTGAAGGGAAAGAAACACACACACACACACACACACACACACCCTTAATGCTTCTAAAAAAGAAGATCAAAATCTCCCATCTAAAGTGATTTTTCCCGCTTTTATTTTTTTCTTTTTTGGTCTCAGTGACAGGATATTTTACATCCCAGTTAAGGTTCCTCTGTTGATCTATGAAATTTTAAGTTTTTATATCTTGAGGCTCTGCCTATAATTCTCTTTTCAGGAATTGTGATGAATGGGACACACACACACACACACACACACACACACACACACACACACGCTATTTTCTCCCTTGAGGTTTAGTCTTAATTGTGTAATATGATATTATCCCATCCAGTTGCATTTTTCATTTTGGATATTGTAGTTTCCCTCAAAAATTAAAAGTTAAAAAATTTTAATTTGTGCCTTTTTATATCTTCTGTATCTTTCCTTAACATCTTCAATCTTCTAACTTCTTAACCGTATAGGTTGCAGTTATAATGACTCTTTTGATGTTATTGTATATTAGTTGTGTTATTTGTATCATTTCTGGAGAAGTTGCAACTGATTGGGTTTTGTTATCATCATGGCTTGTATTTTCCAGGCTTCTTGCATACCTGGTAGTTTTTGATAGGATGCCAGAAGTTATGATTTTACCTTTTCGGGTGCCACATATTTTTTCATTCTTATAAATATTCTTAGACATGGTTAAGTTACTTGAAAGCATTTTGATTTTTCCAGGTTAGGCTTTCTTTTTTTTAAATAAATTTATCTATTTATTTAGTTTTGGCTGCGTTGGGTCTTTGCTGCTGCGCGCGGGCTTTCTCTAGTTGCGGCGAGCGGGAGCTACTCTTCAGTGCGGTGCGTGGGCTTCTCCTTGCGGTGGCTTCTCTTGTTGCAGAGCAGGGGCTCTAGGCACGCGGGCTTCAGTAGTTGTGGCTCACAGGCTAGGTTGCTCCGCGGCATGTGGGATTTTCCTGGACCGGGGCTTGGACCCGTGTCCCCTGCATTGGCCGGCGGACTCTTAACCACTGCGCCACCAGGGAAGTCCCCAGGTTAGGCTTTCTTAGGTGGGATCAAAGTAGTGTTTTGTCACAGGTTAATTTTTTCCTGCTTCTGAGGCAAGAAGTAGTAGCACTCCCTTTGTAGTACTCTACTGAATATCCTTTGAGTTTTTAGGTCTTCCACTCTGGCTCTTGGGACTAATTCTGTCTTGTGCTTTTAAGTGACCTCCTTCCTTGGCCTCTGGTAGTTTCATTACAGACAAGTGCTTGTCAATAATCAACTGACGCAGAACCCTCCGCGACCTAGAGAGTCATTTCTCTGTGTAGCTGGTTCTTTTCTCGGTTTTCCCTGCTGACCCTAACCGCTCTGCTTTCCCTGTGCCTCCACTGTTCCCTCCTGGACTCGGGGAGACTGCCCAGCTCTGCCGGGGGCCTCCAGCACGGCCGCTTGCCCCAGCAGCCAGCTGTGCCCTCACGAGCTACCTCATTCCCCATCTCCAGGTGTCGCCATTCTTTCTTGTCTGATGTCTTGAGAGCCCTAGAATAGCAGGTCTTTGGATAAAGAAATTCCCAGCTTGGTGACATCCTGAAATCCACTGACCATAGTTTTTGTGTCATTTTTTTTTTTTTTTTTTTTAAATGTTTGTGTGTCTACTCATTTTTTTTTTTTTTTAATATTGGTACATTTATTTATTTATTTCGAAAGGGAACGCTATTTATTTATTTATTTTTGCCTGTGTTGGGTCTTCGTTTCTGTGCGAGGGCTTTCTCTAGTTGTGGCAAGCGGGGGCCACTCTTCATCGCGGTGCGCGGGCCTCTCACTATCGCGGCCTCTCTTGTTGCGGAGCACAGGTTCCAGACGCGCAGGCTCAGTAGCTATGGCTCACGGGTCTAGTTGCTCCGCGGCATGTGGGATCCTCCCAAACCAGGGCTCGAACCCGTGTCCCCTGCATTAGCAGACAGACTCTCAACCACTGCGCCACCAGGGAAGCCCTGTGTCATTTTTATGTGGATAGAAGTGTTACCTAGTCCTGACTCCTTCTTGCTATGACATTGCATGTTGACAATAATCCATTCATGTCAAAATTTTATTCTTCATTCATACATTCATTTGATTACTATTTTGACCTTAAGAGCACTACCATGCTGATCTTATTGCACTTATTGATGAATATAATATAATGTCTTATTTATAATATAATATAATGAATGTACTGATTATCAAGTCACCTGGATTTACACAGTTTTTAAAGTTGAAGTGTTGGACTTTGTCTCTGGCATGATGCATCTGAGGTCTAAAAGAAGTAGTATAAGTGAACAAATTGGCCCATACCGGTCAAATGACTAGTCTGAAGTCAGCCAGCGCGTCACTGTCTGAGGCAGGTGGCTCTCGGGAGCATGATTTCCAATCACTTGTCCTAACCTCCAGACCACGCTTTCCATCATTTAAAACCCTGCTCACGGTTAAGGAAGAACTGTTTGCTTTGTTTGCGTACTTAGGTCAAACGGTAACTCCCAAGTCTGGATGTGTCACAGGTAGATCTAGAAATTCATTCATAGAATAGCATATACCAGTTTCCCCTTCTTATCACTGCAGGAAATAACAATTATATTTGCAATAGTTCGACCATAAAAGAAACCTTGCCCATGGTACAGGCATCTGAAAATGAAATCGCATTCAAGACTGATTTGAGGTAGTGGATCCTTCAGTATTGTGATCTGGAAAGGGATAAACTCAGGGACGTAAAGTGACCTGGAAGAGGCTGGGTATCAGGAGGCTTCAGCTATGCTCTCAGTGGCACAACTCTCTGTGTCAATTTTCCATTTGTTTATATACACCAGTGATTCCAAAGAAATATTACCCTAGGCCACACATGCCCATTTTTTCCCTTCAGATTTGGTGTAGAAGTCATTTTATACCACTCATAAAAGTAACAATGATAGCTGATAATAAAGTGAGGTAACAGATGTAAAATCATCTCAGACATTTTAGATCACTTGATCTAATCTTTAACATTATCCTTTGAGACAGATGTCATTATCCCCATTTAACAAATTAGACAGCTGAGTTTCAAAGAGATTAATTTTCTAACCGGAAGGGTCAAAACTTGGAATAGAACTGAAGTCTGACTTCAGAGTTTGTGCTTGTTCCATGGTTTTCAGCTGATTCTCAAAATCACTGCTTTGTGACCAAAGTCGACAGCACTGCAAGGTGCCGCTTCCCTTAGTGTGTGAGCCCAGTGCCCCCTGAAGGCTTTCTCAGCACCCCAAAGAGAATATCTTTCCCATCTCGCACCAAGTTATTCCCTTCCTTGGGTACTCCTGAGGGCTCCCCTTGTAGCTTCCTTTTTGCATCTCTGTCTTTCCCAAGTGGGAATCTGGTTTGGGGATTCTCTCACGTGTGTGGAGCCCACAGTGCAGAGTTAAAGCTCTTTCCTGGCAACTTTTCTTCCTTAGCTGAAAGGTACCCCTTGCCCCATCACCTGCATCACTTGCTTTCTTGTCCTAGGCAGCTCTCCTCACAGAAATTTTTATCAGTGTATGAAGACTGTAGTTTTTAACAGTGTGTTAGGACCTTCACCTAATTTTCAAGTATGATTTAGAAGCTTTAGCTCTTTCAGTTCAAGATTAGAATAATAATGTATCATCTTCTGCAATTTTTAGGACACGGCTTGTGAGTTGCATGCCTCATTGAACATCCCTGATCAAAACTCACTCTTGTTTTGGGTTTCAAATTTATCGATTGCATACTGATTTTGAGTGTATTTTGTAAATTTTAGTGTAGGGGAGTTCTTTACAGAGTGTGTTGTCCTTAAAGTTAGTGTTTTAAGATCACTCAGTAAGACAACATTTTGTGCCAAATATGAAAAAACATTTTGATGGCAGTCAGCTCAGAAAGAAGTATGAGACCGACTTTAATAATATGATTCCAAGGTACCTTATGAGAACCCTGCAAACCATGGGGGTTTCCATTAGAAAAACATTAAAATTTAGTTCTGTGAAATCTAGGGGCTTTCTGATGTTAAGCTGTAACACATCTGGACTGAAAATTTAAATCTCGTTTCATAAGCATCCTGTGTCAGTTTCTTTGCAGTGCAGGAAATAGGTTCAAAAAAAGATGAGAAAGATATACAATAGCTATGCAGGATGCCTGCATACTGGTTCATACTAATGTGGCCATTTCCGGGAATCAGTGGTTGATTATTATTCACGTGATGTACTTAAAGTACAGTGATGGGAGACTATCCACATTCAATCAAATTCTCAAGCATCTTTGCGCATGCAATCACCTGTTCTTTTTCTTTTCTTTTTTTTAAATTTATCTATTCATTCATTTATTTTTGGCTGTGTTGGGTCTTCGTTTCTGTGCGAGGGCTTTGTCTAGTTGCGGCAAGCGGGGGCCACTCCTCATCGCGGTGCGCAGGCCTCTCACTATCGCGGCCTCTCCCGTTGCGGAGCACAGGCTCCAGACGCGCAGGCTCAGCAGTTGTGGCTCACGGGCCCAGTTGCTCCGCGGCATGTGGGATCCTCCCAGACCAGGGCTCGAACCCGTGTCCCCTGCATTGGCAGGCAGATTCTCAACCACTGCACCACCAGGGAAGCCCCACCTGTTCTTATACGTACCATTAATGCTAACATGTAGACACATGCATATGAAATTGTATATATGCTTTCTCATGTTTCTAGTTTTATGTCTCATTCAAGAAACATTTTAAGAGAATTCACTTCACTTCTGAAATATTATGCTTGTAAAGAATCTCAAAAGAACTTTACTAGAAGACCACACTGGTTTAAAAATGTTTAACCATTAACTCATAGATTTTTAGAGCCTAAGCACCATTTTTCCCCATATATCAGTTTGTCTTTACTAGAATGCTATGAGATAGATCTTATTATTCTTATATTTTACAGTGGAAAATCCAAGCTCAGAGATTTTTTTTTTAAAACCTGCTTAAGGTCACAGATGGAATAAGAAATACGTATAGTGAGAACTCACTATGCGCTACGTTTTACGTGTATTCATCAATCCTCCAAGGAGCCAGGAAAAAAGGACAACTTTATCTCCATTTGACGATGAGGCACCACAGCTTTGAGAGGTTAATTCACAAATCTGAGATAAAATAATTAGCACAATTCAGGGCTAGAGTTCTTGGTGCCGGGTGTCTGATTGATACCCAGTGACTGTCCGCTCCACCGTATTTTCTTTCCCTGGTCCATTGAGGAAGGCAGAGTGAGCACACACAGCCAGGGCCTCCGACTCCGTTGACCATAGAGTATCTACTTGAAGATGGGTCAGTTTTATAAATACAAGAATTAATTGGTGCGGAAGTTTCAACACATTGATGGTTTACATGATGTATTACTCATGAGAGTACAGCTGCAGACTCATCTGCCCAGGAGACATCCTTGGCTAGGAGTGACAGAAGATGCTTTAGTGGCTCAGCAGCGAATGTCTGGACTAGCCTCTTATCTAAAACGGTGCCCTTGGGCGTGACTGGTTGCCATTATGATCGTAAATACAGATAAAACGTAATCAAAAGAAAATCTCTCCAAGATACTTCCCGTAACTGTTTGAAACACATACCCTGCATCCTTCACAAAGCCTTGACTTTGATTCAGCCCCTGACCTTCCCAGTCCTGTAAACTGAGATCAGATTCCCCGGAGATCAACTTCAAAGCTGCCCATAGAACACGTGTCAACTTCAAAGCTGCCCATAGAACACGTGTATTCGTCACCCCCCTGCCCTGTCCTCAGAGGTCCATTCTCCTTCTCAATTTCAGTCTCACTCTTGAACTCCCCCCCCCCCCGCCCCTGTGACATCTCATGTGACGGAAGTGTTCCAGCTGACAGTGGGTCAAGTTCTCTTCCAAGATGGTGGCAGCATAAGGCATTCTATATCTGACTAAATAAATGGCTCCAAAACTTCGGAAAATGCCAGTGTGAAAGCTAGTGGCCACAATTAGTCACAAGCTGCATCAATCAAGAGAGACCCTGGCTCTTTACCTCCACTTGAACATCTTTTCTCAGCCTGGGACTCAGGGTAAGAGCCCCGGCTGGAAGCTCAAGCAGGAAACCTCACGCAAGGCACACGCAACTCCTGAAAATGAAGATGTGGCTGCAGACAGATGCCTTGTGTGAGTGACAGCTGGGAGTTACATCTGTAGCTGGGGAGGAAATGTGACTCACCACCTTAACCTTGAAGATGCTGGTTGAAAAATCCAACATAAGTCACAGATGCAGTTATGAGTCTCGTTCTGGACTGCACTTTCCAGTGCCCTTCACAGTTGTCTTCAGGAAGTGCCTGGGTCATTTCACCATGAAAGCATTTATTCCCGGTGTATTTTAATCAGTTCCTGTGATGATTAGAGGGAAGGGACTGTAGTTCGGGGTTGTCACTTGGCAAGCCACGTTAGCCCCACAGAATGCTTACTCTGAATAGTCCTCAATTTTTGGACCTTCAAAGCTCATCTTAAAAGGAGATTGCTTAGCTATTCATTATCAAAGTGAGTTCTCATGGAGTATTTTTTAAGCAGAGGCCAGATCATCCTAGGAACTGTACATACGGGTTCAAGGCTGGCTAGAGGGCCGGGAAAGCCTGAGGGGAAAACAGCTTTCTGTGCCTTGAGGGTGATTCTCAGGTCTGAAAGTGGCACAGACGCGGGGTCCAGGCGCAGAGAGCTCGAGAAGAAACCACTGCTTCCTCACAGAATCTCATAGCCTCGTGCAGTGGCTCGCGGGAGGCTCACAGTTTCTGAATAACTTTAAGTAGGGCAGCAGAAGGCCGCAGCTTAGGAGCTTTTTACTTCTTTTGGGTTCTTTTTTTTTGTCTTTTTGGTTAAAATCTTTACTTACTAAGAGGCAGTTTTGAAGACTTCTGAGGAATACTGTGGAGGAAAGAACACATTTATGGTTAAAGATAAGTTCTAGTGAAAGGAGTGGTATTTTAACTTCTAACTTATTTTCAGGGTTGGAATGTGACTGTCATCACATCCTCTATCCTCCCTTCAAGTGAAGACATTTAATTAGTGCGTAGTGTACACGATTCAAAGGAATTCAATATTCAAAGAGTTTTGTTTTTTTTTTTTTTTTTTTTTACCCAGTGGAGAAAGTGCTGCTTGCTAATTGCCCAATTGTGTTTGATACATGGCGGAATAAAATCAGTGTTTTTAGAGAAGTACAGCAGAGTGGCATGAGACTGGAAGGTGTAAGACTTGCCGTAGAGGCATCAAGTTCAGTGCCCAGAAGTTGTCCCTTCCTTTCGGACCTTGCCTCTTCTGTCCACAGACCCCCGATGATCTGGCCCATCTTAGCTATAGATGGAGTGACCTGAGAGTGGGATCGTAAACTCTTTCATCTACTATTGTAGTTAAATAAAAAACACTTTCAATTAGCGTATCAAAAACTTTGGAAGTCTTGATTAAATCGTAGACCTGGTGATCTGTAGGAAAAAATGAAATTCGAATTCACTTAAGGGGTGGTTTTTAAAAACTTTCTATTCTGATATAAATTTAGGCTTAAGGCTTAGAAACATACTACAGAGTTCATGTATAATTTTTATCCACTTCCCTTCATTTTAACATCTTATGTAATCTCTTTACAATGAGTAAAACTAGGAAATTAACATTGGCACAATACTATTAACTAAACTAGACTTCTAAATCAGGTTTCCCCAGTTTTCCACTTTCTGCTTACCCTTCAGATTGGCCAAAAATTAAAAATATTTGATAATAACATCTGTTGATAAGGATATACAAATAATTGGAGCTCTCACATATTGGTACCAATACTTGGTCAAGTAATTCAGTGATGTCTAGAACTGTGCTGTCCCAGAGAAGAGCCATAGCCACTTGTGGCTGTTGAGTTCTTGGAATGTGGTTAGCATAGAACACACATGTCAAAGAATTGAGTTCCACAAAAGAATGTTAGATACATTATTGATATTTTTTAATATTAGTTATATTTTGAAATGATAATATTTTGGAGATATTGTATTAAATGAAATATATTATTAAATATATATTAAATAAAATATATTGTTGATATTGTTTCTTTTAACACGGGCACTAGAAAGTTTAAAATTGCCTTTGGGGGGACTTCCCTGGTGGTCCAGTGGTTAAGATGCCATGCTTCCACTGCAGGGGGTGTGGGTTTGATCCCTGGTCAGGGAAGTGAGATCCCACATGCCACATGGCATGGCCAAAATATAGAAAAAATAAAAAATAAAAATATAAAATAACCTATGGGGATCAATTTATATTTCTGTTGGACACACTGATCTTGAATGTAAATGGAGAATTAACCCTACAACTCAGATATTTTAGATACATTCTAAAGAAGTCTTCATACTTTTGCATGAAGAGACATATGCAGGACTTTCATTGTATTAATTTTTGTAATAACAAAATTACAAACAACTTGTGTGTTTATCAATAGAAGAATACATAAATAAGTTATAATATATTTATATATGGAAACAATTCAGTAGTACAAGATAATCTACATGTACTGATCAGTATAGATAATATTGCAAACAAAATGATTAAAAAAAGCAAACTGTACATGATTCAGTAAAATATTATATCACTTTAATGTAAATTTTAAAAATTAAAAATACTCAAGCCACTAATTCATTGTTTATGGACATAGACATAAATGATGAGGTATAAAAGTATGGATGGGAATTGAGATTGATTGCACTTTGGCCCCAATTTTTCACCCCTCAATATATATAGTCCATTAGTCCTGTATCCTCCCATGCCCTCTCCTTATGTGTGAGCTCACTTCCCCCCCATTTTTTTTTTAAATCTTTCTTTTTCTTTTTTTAAACGCATTGTTTACTTTGTTTATTTATTTATTTATGGCTGTGTTGGGTCCCCGTTTCTGTGCGAGGGCTTTCTCTAGTTGCGGCAAGCGGGGGCCACTCCTCATCGCGGTGCGCGGGCCTCTCACTGTCGCAGCCTCTCTTGTTGCTGAGCACAGGCTCCAGACGCGCAGGCTCAGCAATTGTGGCTCACGGGCCCAGTCACTCCGCGGCAGGTGGGATCTTCCCAGACCAGGGCTCGAACCCGTGTGCCCTGCATCGGCAGGCAGATTCTCAACCACTGCGCCACCAGGGAAACCCCACTTTCCCCCTTTTGACTTTGGGTTTGGCCACGTGTCTTGCTTTGGCCAAAGTATATGGTGGAATTCTGTTTAGAATGAACAAACTCTTTGAAGCTTTCAGACAATACAGTGGAAAGGGAAATGCCTCTATTTCAGATATTACGTGGGAAAGGGTGATATTCTGCTAAATATAGCATATAGGGACTTGGGTTGTCTTTAATTTAAATTAGAGAATAAGAGGTAGACTGCATTTTTACTTTGAGTTTTATGAAGCGGATCACACCAGTTGTATAATGTATGTCAAAGATTTAACACAGAGCCTAGCTCACTGAAATTAATCAATAAATGGTAGTCATTGTGGTTGCTATTATTTAAAACAAAAATAAAAACAAAAACAAAAAAACAAAACCAAACCAAACAAAAACAAAGTATGTGGTGGAAGTGATGCTAGGACAGTTCCAAGCCTAGGCTGCAAGGGGCGTGGCATTTCTCCTTGCTTTCTTGTGCCCCTGCGTTGCTAGGAAAAGAGCACGCTGCCATCCCCGAGGGCAGACGCACGGAGGAGAGCCAGAAGGCCACAGCTGAGTCCAAACTTCTTCAGCTGTCCCCCAGCTAACTCTCACAGGTATGAACGACTTCCCTGGAGCTCTGCAGAGCCAGCCACCAGAGCCCAGCCTGGATTAGCTGAATCCTCAGGTCTTCCTCAGACCCATGAGAATAAAAGAGTATAGTTTTAAGCCACTGAGTTTGGGGGTAGTTTGTGACACAGTATTTTTCATGGCAATAGCTAACTGATAGAGCACACAGCACAGTGTAATATTTCTATCTGAGCTAGAGGAAAGTAAGTGTTTTGTATTCAAATATTTTTTTTTCTTTAAAAAATGTCTCCTATAAATGGGGAAAAAACCCCATTAACATTGGGTAAGTTGGGATGGTAAATATATGGCTGTTTGTTGTAATTCAAAAATTTCTATATGTTTGAAATATCTTAGTATTTTTTTTAAAAGATAAAATATTTTAAAAAGTAAAACTGAACTGTGGTATGCCCAGATGTGGGATATTATTCAGCACTAAAAAGAAATGAGCTATCAATAAGAAGGTCCTACTGTATAGCACAGGGAACTATATCCAGTCTCCTGGGATAAACCATAATGTAAAAGAATATAAAAAAGAATGTATATATGTGTATAACTGAGTCAGTTTGTTGTACAGCAGAAATTAGCACAACATTGTAGATCAACTTGCTTCAATTAAAAAAAAAAGAAATGAACTATCAAATCATGAAAAGACATGAAAGAAAATTAAATGCATATTACTAAGTGAAAGAAGCCAATCTGAAAAGAAAGAAGCCAATCTCACATCCTGTATGATTCCAACTACATGACATTCTGGAAAAAGCAAAACTATGGAGACAGTGTAAAGATCAGTGGTTGCCAGAGGTTAGTGGGGAGCGAAGTGTGAATAGTTGGAGCACAGAGCATTTTTAGGGCCGTGAAAATACTCTGTATGATACTATAATGGTGGATACATGTCATTATAGATTTGTCCAGACCCACAGAAGGTAGAACACCAACAGTGAACCACAATGTAAACTATGGACTCTGGGGGATTACGACGTGTCAATGTAGATTCATCAATTGTTAACAAATGTACCATCTGATGGGGGATGTTGATAATGGAGGAGGGGGAGGGAGTGTATGGGAAATCCCTGTTCCTTCCCCTCAATGTTGCTGTGAACCTAAAACTGCTCTAAAAAAATAAAGTATATTACAAAGAAGAAGAAAAACAGTAAAATTAGAGTACTAATTGCCCACTTTTATTTTACTTCACTTGTGATTTTATGCCCATATTAATTCTCTGATATTTTTTCCACATTCATTACCTGTTTACTTAAATAGCTCTGGTTTATGCTTCATATTTATGTTTATGTGCAAATTTGTCCCAGATTTTTCATGCTTTAATGAAATACTCTTATGAATTGCTGTATTAAAATACAGTAAAATGTACTCTGTGATCTTTCAGTTTATATTTCCAGCTTGGTCATGATCTTATCTAATAGTTTGTGAATCATTTCAATGCATGGTTAAATCTGAAAAGCAGTGCCTCTGGTTTTGGATAGCGATAGGAGAAGCATCTGAAGCTTTTTTCCCAGCTGGTGTCTTTTTGCACCAGCCATCTGTGCCCTGCTCTAGCCTCTAGCATGATTGTGAGATAAACAGAGCTGTAAAAACTCCCGTAGGTGGGATCATTGAGAAACACGGACAGTGGAAAGTTGATGTATGTAAAGCATGGCCAGGAAATAGAAGCTGAGCACTCCTGCCGAAGGGTGTGTAGATAATTGAATTCTTTTGCAAGAGTGTTTTATTTTTTGCTTATCATATAGTATAAACATACATCTATTCATTTATCTTTTTTTTTTTATTTTGCAACAAGACCCTTTTAGCAGCAAGAAGCTAAAAGTTCATGTTTAATTAAAAAGTGCATTATTTCTGTTACTCAAGAAAATTGATGGTGGACGTGCACTTGTACGAAACATTTGGCAACATTTTCCATCTACGATGGGGGCTGTAGTGCTATCACTGATCACATGAAAAGCAGAAGATGCAAATGTACTAAAGAAGTATCAGCATCTACTTCATAAGTGAGCAATTGTGTTATGCAAAGTCTGCACAGAGATTATGGATCTCTCAGCATTTCAGATGATAATTAGTGACATTAGTGATCATTAATGGAGTTAAATGGAGCCTGGCAATCATAAACTGCTAGGTCTATCAGGAGCCACCTTGAAGTATTACTGGAGGACGGTTCAGAGTTCCTCTAATGGACTTCCTCAATAACCCAGCAACTCTGAGCCCTTCAGGCAGTCCTGGGATACAGGTCCTTCCTCAGTCTGCCATCTGCCCCTATATGTTCATGGTTTTGCCTTAGCTACCATCTCAGGTTGGGATTTTGATGGAAACCACCTAAAATATGGTTTTCAATTAGAATTGCATGCAGAAGGGCATCCACTTCAGCTCACCCCATCTTTTGTGCCTTCCTATTTTTGACTGTCATGTATTTTTTTGTAAATGCATGTTTTCTCCAATTGCTATGAATTTATAACAAGGAAGTGATGGGGGTGAAACAGAGTTAGTATTCTCAGTGAACTGTTCTTAAAAAGTGGGGACATGCCATCTGTCATTTTAGCTAAATTCCTTGGTACAGAAAATTTCCTCAGTAACAGAGATTCTAATGACAAAGATACTTGGCTTGACCAAACTTTAGTCAGCTTCTGAACCTTCTTTTAGGCCCACCTGTGCTCTTTCTTAAGAAAATCCAATTTTAGCAAGACTCCTGCTAAGTCACTTTAGCAAGAGTCCCCCATCCTCCAAATCTAGTCACTCTCAGTATCTGATTGGTTTCCTCATCCTCCACCCTCCCCAGGGGATGTGTGATTACCTGGCCTGTCTTCAGCACCAATCCTGTTATGTCCTTTTAGCCAGCATACTCCCTTACCCTTGACGTTTCCTCGTAGTAATTTTCCATCCACTGACCCCCAGTCTGCTCCTTGGCTATAAATTCCCAAGTGCTCCATGCTGTATTCAGAATTGAGCCCAGATCTGTACTGAGATCTCTTTTCTCCTCTTGCAATACTCCTGATTGAAATCTGTTTTTACTGCTTTAACTACTATCCAGCTCTTTTTTTTAAAAAAAAAAAACACTAACTTGGTATCACATAGAAATGCAAGAATATTTATGTCAAGAAAGAGTTTCCATAATTGGAAATAATATTTATAGTTCCAAAAGGTTACCTTCCTTTCTCTATTATGAAAATTATAAAGTTTTTATGATATTATTATTCTAAAGAATTACCACTGGAATCCCAATATTGTAGCCACAAATACTAATCTCTCTTAAAGACTTCACATAGTTTGGTACAGGTTCTTTTTTTCTTTTTAAATCTTTGTGGTATTCTTATGAGGTTAGAAGTGGGAAAAAGTAATTTTGTTTTAGAAATGGAGAAAGTTTCCAGACTTCACTGGGAGTTAATGAGGTGGGGATTAATTGAGGCCTACTGATTCTCAGGCCACAGCTCATACGTCATTCACATTTCTCATGGGTTCCTCGTTAGAAATGACTAGGAATAATGAGAAAAACTGTAATGAGGTTATTATTACTGGAAACTTTCAAGTTGTCCAGGGAGGTGCTTTCTTTTTAGGAAAGAATATTCAATGAATCACAGTTCCTTGCATGAAACCCTTTGAAGGAAAAAAAGTTCAAAGGGGATGTCCAGAGAGAGGCTAACTCTCTGGGACTACAGTGAATTGATTCTTAGTCAACGGGGGGATTTCTCAAACATTCTTAAAGCCTAACCAAGAACCCAGAACTGCACCTGTCAGCAGTGTCGGTCTTCCAGGTCAGAAACATTAAACGAGTGTAACTTAAAATGCTAAATATCTACAACTCCCTCTTAAACAACTGTCTTCATCCTCTCAAGAGAACAGAAAATAATGGGACTCTGCATGTTTGACTAATTACTCATTTCCTGCAAATGCAAAACCTAACAGTTACGTGAAGTGAGGATAGCAGCAAGTTGTGTCTTATAAATGTGCATTATAAATTTCAAAGAATTCAGGCTCCTCTGAAGTATTTCTGTTTAATCAAGGGCCAAAGAAAGAGTGGACCTCTGTCTCCACTCCAGAAAATTTCCCTTTTAAACCACCAACGGGATTTTCTTTTTGCCGCCAGTTGGCAGAAATAACTCTATTAGTGTGAGTTTATTTCGTATAGTTCCTACACTAAATCAAAGTCGTGCAGGTGAAATTGCAAGGGACACTGATCATTAGTATTTAACCTGAAACTCTAAGTGGACCAGAAATTTCTAATATTTATTGATTGGTTTGTAATCCCGAGTGGTACTTGAGGTATTTACCTAGCCTGTCAGACTTTAGGTAAAGATCATAAGAAAAACTCTTCATCTGGAATTCTGGAAAACATCTCCCCTGTTAAAAGATGTATAGAAAAGGTGCTTTTATAGCCACCCATAGCAAATCGTTGCGGCATTTCATAATCTTTATAATTTATAGTAAACCAATATAACATTTTATGGAAACAATAAATTATATTCTTATGATTTCATTGGACAGCAAGTGGATCTAACAAGAGGAGAAGAAGAAGAAGAAGAAAGGGTAAGGCTTTCCTCCTGTCAAAGAGATAAACAAAGCCGGACGTTAGTTAAAGTGGTGAAAACAGATTTTCTTCAGTAACTACTGACAGTGGGAAAAACACTGAACTCCATTCAGATTTGCACAGAGGGGCGGGGGCATTTTAAAGGCAGAATGCAGGAGTCGGGAGGGGAGAGAATGGGGGCTCCAGTAGAGTCAGGGAAGTGAAAATTACAAGGGCTTGGTCGGTGCAGAAGATTCCACTGCTGTGTCTGCTAGCTGGCAGGTACGGAAGTTAGGACTCTATCCTCAGACAGAGCCTGGGAAACAGAGGCTGATCCTTCCAGGAATAAAACCATACATTTCAAAGGAATGGCTTTTGGGTCCTCGAAAGACACTCCTGAGTTGTAGGAGGTACAAATACATCTGAAAGGGACAGAAGAAAGATTCACAGTTGTAAATCTTTTTTAGTAAATGCTGTAAGAAAGGGAGGTCAGAGGCCTATCATCAGGTGTTGCCTAGAACAAAGAGTAAACGCTTTTGACAGCCCTGAGCTTTTCCAGACAAGAACACCCCTCTCTCTCCCTTTTCCCTCTCCCTACCCCCTCTCCCCCATCCTCTTATTCCCTCTTGCTGTAATTGACAGGATAAACAGAAACAGAAACTATCAGTCTAGGTATTTTAAGCAATAAGGGCTTTTTTTTTTTTTTAATACATTTATTTATTTAGGCTGCATTGGGTCTTCGTTGCTGCGCACGGGCTTTCTCTAGTTGCAGCGAGAGGGGGCTACTCTTCGTTGCGGTGCGCGGGCTTCTTATTGCAGTGGCTTCTCTTGTTGTGGAGCACGGGCTCTAGGCATGAGGGCTTCAGTAGTTGTGGCTCATGGGCTCTAGAGTGCAGGCTCAGTAGTTGTGGCGCACGGGCTTAGTTGCTCCGCAGCATGTGGGATCTTCCCGGACCAGGGCTCGAACCTGTGTCCCCTGCATTGGCAGGAGGATTCTCAACCACTGCGCCACCAGGGAAGCCCAGCAATAAAGGTTTTAATACAGGAAATTATGTGCTTACACAAATATTGGAAGTGACAGGTGAGGAGTCTAGGTGGGGCCCCCAGTACTGACCCCAGAAAGACCCCACCTCTGAGGTCTTTACTAGAGCTGTAAATTCTAGAACAATTCCCTGGGGCTGTAATGCAGGTGTTTGTGTGTGGGAATTAAGCTGTCGCTGCTGCCATTTGTGACTGTCTTCCAACACTAGGGACGCTGAAAAGTGGACTCCCGTAGCTACAAGCTGGGCACTGACTCTTGACACCCAAGAAGCTGTAGACTAAGGGTCTGGAAGTTTGTTGTGGGAACACCTCCGGTTTTCACAACATTGCTCGCAAGCAGAAGTAAGAAGATCGGTTTGACTTTGCTGTACTTCTCAATTTTTTTAATCAACAGAAACTAATTTGCGTCCAGAAAGCTGGCTACAAAGGTGTCTTTGTGTCTTTCTACTTTCCTCAGGCTTTTCTCCGCTTCCCCATCTTTTAAGTGTATTAGTATATACTTGTTCCCTGACAAGGGCTAAACATTGCTGAGCTTTGAAAACTATACATGAAATAGGTGAATCCCATGCTTTTGTGTAGTTCACGGTCTAGCAGGGAGGTGGGGGCAGAGTCACAGCCCCCAGGTTAGATGCTTGAATAGCATTATGCATGCAGGGTTTTGGAGACAAAAGAAGTTAACTCAACATGGAAGCAGAGCAGCTGTCACAAAAAAACAACCCTAATGCAGTCTATGGAAAGACGACTACAAGGCTGTCCACTGGGGAGTAGGTAGAGGGTCTTCTCAGAACAAGAAAGTGAAAAATGTAGGTTTCAGAAAGTCTGACGAGCTAAGGAAGAGCAAGTTGGATCCAGTCGTGATGTGAGGGTAGTGGCTGTAACTCTAGAAAAGTGTAGCTGGAAACGAGAGCCTACCTCTAAACACGAGGCTCCGACTCCTGAAGGAACAGTGATATCTCAACACGTACACACTGCTATATTAAAAGTAGATAACCAACAAAGACCTACTGCAGAGCAGAGAAAACTCTGCTCAGTATTCTGTACCTAACTGGGAAACGAGTTTGAAAAAGAATAGATAACATGTATACGTATAACTGAATCACTTTGTTGTACACCTGAAACTAACACAATGTTGTTAATCAACTAGACTCCGATGTAAAATAAAAAGTTAAAAAAGAAAAAAAAAAAAAGAAGATGCCTGTTGATCTGCCTCCACCCTGGCTTTGTAGTTGCTGGAGGAATTAGGCCCAGGCCTGTGACCCCCAAGACCTGCTTCCCTGATGAGCATTTCCCCTCTAAGCTTCTAACTCTGCATTTGTTCCTTAAGCTTAATAGAGCACAGAATGTCTTCATTTTTATGGGCATGCGCATTTCATTTTTTTTATTCATTTAACATATATTAAGCTCCAATTGTGTGCTGGGCCCTGTACTCAGTGCAGAGGAAAAGCAGATGGTTACGTCTGTGACGAGGAATCCTCAGTGAGGAAACAGACATTCAGACACTAGCAGTAAAATCACACAGTTGATCTGAGGGAGCATCGTACGGAATGTGCTTGGCTCCCCGAAGAAGGCTCACCAGCGTCACCTGGAGACATCAGCAGGGACTTTGTGGAAGAAGCAGTGTTTTAACTGACAAGTAAAGGCTAAGCAGGAATTTTCTAGATGGTTTAATATGTGGGGTTGGAAGAGTGTTCCAGGGAGAAGAAATAGCTTTTCATGTATCAACAGTCCTCGGTGAGAAGAACCCTAAAGTGTTGGGGAAAGGGTGACACGGGACCCGGATGGTACCCAGAGGATGTACAGGACACAGGACAGATCCTCAAGGAGAGGCCTGGTATGAGATTGCGTGGTAGGACCTACAGGTGCTCTGAGGACCTAGAGAAGAGAGGTTTCCTGAGGTCCCGGGATGGCAGTGAGGGCTTGTGGAGGGGATAGAATCTGATTAAGATGTGGATTTGGAAAGATGGCAGGTGAGACAGGCTGGGACCTGGGCCCCTTTGCTGCAGTGCTGGCGCCTGGACACACCTCTCCTCGAGCCACAAAATACAGAGAAACTGTATGGGACTAAAAATAACTCTGTGCACGCACAGTTGGGGCAAATTCTGGACAAAAGAGACCAAAAAGAAACCCCCCAAGTGCCGCTTTTGAAGAGCCTGGAGCAAAAGCAGGGGGTTGGGAGGAAATGCAGGCCACTGCGCATGCCCCCCCTGCACACACCACCACCTAAGGGGTGGGCAGACCACCAAAGCCACCCCTCCAGCCCGACCCCTGGACACACCCCTACCCTCACCCTGTATAAGGAACGAGCTCGCCCGCCTCCTCAGGGAGCAGGCAAGCAAGGGACCTGTTGTTTGTTCTCACTCACCTCTGCTGCAGCAGGGGCCCCAATAAGGCCTTGCCTGAATCTCTTGTCTGGCCTCTGATGGGTTTCTGTTGATTAAGGAGGCCAAGAACCCTGGTTGGTAACACGGGCACCTTGCTGCAGGTCTCGTGAGCAATGGGGGTGCTGTCCAGAAGCGATATGAGTGCGGCCCAGCTGTTGCAGAGAGCAAGACAGAACCCATCTTCGGCTCTGAGCCCGGCAGAAACCGGACAGGTCACGGGCACGTATCATGGAAAGCTCACAATGCCAGGGGCCTCTTAAGGGAGTGAGATGGAAAAGTAGTAGAAGATGCTGACCTGGAAGTCAGGAGATTCAAGTACTGGCCGAGTCTATAATGAGTTCTGTCATGTTGGACATGTTACATAGTCCCTGAGCTCCTGGAGCTACAAGGTATAAAGTGAGGGCTACTAAATTTCATAATCCGTAAGGCCATTTCCAGTTCTTAATTGCTACGTGTCTTTTAAGAGGTGTCGAAATTTTTAGTGGGTTTTATTGTGGTGCTATTGTTATTTGGCCTTAAGAAGACAGAATTAAGTTTGGGGAACTGGGATTTAGACCCAGAGTTTCACCTCTGCACCTTGGTAGCTTCATGACCTTAAGAAAGTAATTTACTCTTCCTGAGCCTGTTTCCCTATTTGCAAAGCTGGGATGTTTGCCTGGCCTACCACACGGGTTGTTTGGAGGGTCAAATGTGATGCCTATATAAAATATTGTGCATTCTATAACATACTACAGGAAACAACTGAAAATAAGTAAAGTAATAGGTTGTTATGCTAACCCCCGTGAGAAGACATAATCTGGATATAGTAGTGCCTTTGCAAATAGAGAGTAACATTTAGGAAGATATTTTCAACAACATGCAGATAGGAACTAGTGACTAAGCCCATAAGGTTGATGGAGAATAGGATGAGGAGGAGAGGGGAGTACTCACAGTGGCAGGGGAGGTCATCAATGTTTACTTAAAGTCTCTGTGCTTGATGCAGGAGCTCAGGCTCATCCCAGAACTAAGGAATTAGAATCTGCATCTTAACAAGAAACCTAAGTGATTTTTGTGCACAGTAGTGCCCGTCTCCTAGAAAATACCAGAATTGAATGTTCTGTTTCTGTGTTCCATCAGAACTGGCTCTGCCCAGCTGACACTGATAGCCGCCCGGGGGCTTTGAGGGGGTCCCTGTGCCCCAGCCTGACAACTGGGCCTGATTCAGGGCTCTTTCCTCATCAATGAAACATGGGAATTATTTCAGCCAACGGTCCTGCTTCCCGAGGAGAGCAGGTGAAGGCAAAATACTCCAGCCAGAGGGATGTTGATGATACCTTAATGACAAAGGGCACAGAGAATTTAAACTCAAAAAGAAGAGAGGAGAGAGAGGATCTGTTGAACATTATGTAACAAAGCCAAGAATACGAAAAATGATGAATGTAGCCCCAGCAAACAGCTTGGCCACAACCTCATGAGAGACCCTGAGACAGAACCACCAGCTAAGCTACTTCTGGAGAAACTCTGAGAAAAGAAACGTTTGTTGTTTTAAGCTGCTAAACATAAAATAAAACACAAGAAAACCTCTGTGCTGGACACTGTAGAAAACCTATTTTAATGCAAATGGACAGCATAATAAAGTAAATTTTTGTTATCTGGGTCAAGAGCAAGCCAAAATGAGAAATTTACTTCCAAATTTCAAGAAGCATATGGAAAGAGAACCAGGTCTTAGAAAGATATTTGCATCTCTGTCATCTCCACTAATACTTTTATACAAAACATTTTAGATAATAAAAAGATGATAATCTATTTTTCTAGTGTGGAAAGAGAAAGAAGATTAACTATAAAGTAGTCAAATTTTATTAGCTCTTTCCAGAATTGAACAAGAGGATTTCTTGATGCCTTATAAATAAAACCAGAAAACTACAAGAACAGGGGGACATTTCTAGAATTGAATATAAAATCCTAGGATGTGTTTCTGCTCCAGGTTTCTGCAATTCCTACCATAAAGGGAGCAATTCAGATGCAGTGCTCTGTAGTATGGCTGCTTTTCTCAGGAGCGTCTCTAATCCTTCACACACGGCTGGAGGAATGTAGACCTCTGGAGGCCATATTTTATGTGTTGCTATGGAACTGTCTAAATATTATGAACAGAGCAGTGGTATGGGACATACAGCGGTCTAATGCCATGAAATTATGGCAGCTAGAAACGATCTTCATAGTTCTGAAATGTAAGCTTCTAGTGTAAAAGAATGGCATGGGTGTCTTTAATAAGTGAATTATTCTTCATTGCACTAAATTAGATCCTAGGTGGAGATACGAGGTCTCACTTCAAAGCAACTTCAGTCCAGGGAGAGTCTTGCAGACCCTAACAAGGAAACGCACAGCAGGCCGGACAGGGCCCAGTGTGGGGCAGGCCTGAGGAGAGAACTTGGTAGCCTCGGGAATCTCAACTATGATATTGATGTTACAAACAGAGCTGCTTTCAGGCTCAGCCCAGAGGTGTGGTTGGAGATAAACAAGATAACTCAACTCTGGGCTCTGGGAAGTCCCCAAAGCAAAGCAAGCCTCCCTCTTGCAACTCCCCTGTTTTGAACAGTGAGACCCCCCCCCAAACCCTCAGCTACTTGGGCTTCAAGGTTTGATTCTTTCTCGGATTCCAATAATTGTTTATGAAACTGTGTTTAAATTTTTTATGTCAGAAGCTACCCACCACAAAATACACCTATTTTTCCTCCCTGTTATAGCTAGCTAAGGTTAAGTTTCATTTAAACAAGAAGTACAGCTCTGTGCTTCTTTTTGAATAACAGTTCTGTGAATGCTATTTTCTTCTGTAGATTAAGCCAAAGCCAGTTTCCTCTCTGAATGATTTCTAATATGTGAATTCAAAATACAGCCAGCCTACGTCATGAGCTGCCCTGAATGAACAGGAACTAAGCACAGCTGGGGCTTTGTGGCTTCTCTTGTTTTCTTTCCTTTTTTTCTCCTCTTCTTCAATCAGTTGCTATTGAATATTATTTTTTAAATTAAAGCGGGAAAAACATTTCTCAAAAATCTTTTCACCGGCACCGAGAAATTCAAACTAAAAAATTGAAAACTTTCAAAAGAATGAAGTTTTACTCTGCAAAGTGCAGGGAAATGTGTCTGTGTCATTATCTGGATAAGTGTCCCTACCAGTAGAAAGTTTCCACTTCGCTCTGCTTTTCTATTTTCTCATCTGCCCTGCCGAGGAGGAGAGGAAGAATGTGTTCCCTCTTTTCGTGCTGGTTCCTCATTAAAACAGCATGGGAACAAATTTTAAAAAGATTTTTCATCAGTGTTTCTGGACATGGCACCACCTGGATATTCTTGTCTGGAAAACTCCTTTAAAAGTGTGGGAGGTCTAGAAAAAAGTAAAATAAGTAGAAGAAGTTTAAAAATATCTGTTGAATGAAACGTCTCAGAATTTTTTTCAAACATCAAACTGCTCAGTGTTCCTTTCTTCTTCTTGAGGCCTTTGATACACAATGGAAGAAAGTCAGCAAAACAGGATCAAAGGTCAACCTCAATCAAGAGGAAACATAATAAACAGTAAGAACTAATCAAGTTCGGTGACATCGCTGGTATCGCACCAAATATTGCTTGAAATAAGTGGCTCGTTCATCCAGTCTTGAAAATAGGCTTTGCTACAGAGATTCTCAGTATATTCCTCATAAGAAATGGTGTACACATGAACGCTGTACAACTTTAGCTTTTCATCAAAGAGCAAACAAGAATAATAGATAAATATGAAAAAACATGGCCTGGATTTATTTATAATCCAGTCATTTCAAAGTTTCTAACCATTGCCTCTCCCCCGTGCAATGGAAATCTAAGCAATTATCATAGAGCTTCTTAAATGTCAGACATGAAAAGTGATTGTTTTAAAAGATATCCCTGGTAAAGTGTGCTGAAAGTCAAGCCGTTATCAGTAAGCAGATTAAAAACCAACAAGCTTCTCCAGCACAGTTCTGTGGTCTTCCTGCCTATTGCCCAGCTTAGTGAGACATAGATCCTACTAAGTGGACAAAAAACACCTGATACTTGCTGTTTCTAGGCTGTTGCATTTTTGAAGAAGGAAGTAGGTTAGTCAACTGTGTCATCTCTGAGCAGCAGGGCTATGCCACAGAGATAACCGATCGTTTGTGTGCTTCAGCAAGTGACAGCGTCATTTGATGATTTGGGAAGAGATGATGTTTTACATTATCCTTTTGGCAAAGCTTTGCCATCTTCGCTTGGTTGATGACTTCAAAATGCTTGCCCAAAACGAAAGAATTACAAAATATATTATGAAAATTAATTTCAGTCTCTATTCTAGTTGTAAAGTAATAGATTCTGTGTCAGTGGTTCTCAGCCAGGGGTGATTTTGCCACCCAGGGGACATTTAGCTACTTTAAGAGATACATTTTTTTTTTAATTAATTAATTTATTTATTTATTTTTGGCTCTGTTGGGTCTTCGTTTCTGTGCGTGGGCTTTCTCTAGTTGCGGCGAGCGGGGGCCACTCTTCATCGCGGTGCGCGGGCCTCTCACTGTCGCGGCCTTTCTTGTTGCGGAGCACAGGCTCCAGACGCGCAGGCTCAGTAGTTGTGGCTCACGGGACTAGTTGCTCCGCGGCATGTGGGATCTTCCCAGACCAGGGCTCGAACCCATGTCCCCTGCATTGGCAGGTGGATTCTCAACCACTGCACCACCAGGGAAGCCCCTTAAGAGATACTTTTGATTGTCATGACTGGGGGGGCGGGCGGTGCCAAAGTCTTGTCGTGGTTGGTTAGAGGCCAGGGATGGTGGTCCACGTGCTCCACCGCGTAGGATGGCCTTCTTCGGTGAAAAAGCATCCAGCCCCGGTGTCTGTAGTGCCCAGGGTGAGAAACCCTATTTTATATGACTTACCAGAATGAAAAAATTACCTAACATACATGATCTAATCCTAAAATATTTTTGCTCTTTTTGGATTACAAAGCTAAATGTTTTTTTTACATATATTTTTAGAGTTCTGTTGTCAGATAAAGTAATTAGTCATGTTGTATCCAGTTTGAAACTGCAGGACATACTTATATGTTTAAAGATAGGAAAAGGAGCCATATTTCCTCTTCTGCTTGTGTGTTAGGGTCAAGTCACCTTTTCCTACGCGTTCATATACCCCCCAGTAGAGGCCATCTTCAAACCTGAGAACATGCTGAATGCAAACTGCAGGGGGAGAAAAGTTCTATTTCACATTGACGTTATAAGCACTGCAAACATTATTATAACCCATATTATACTGAGTTACTGAATAGTAACATCTCGAGGTTTTCCTCATCTAGTTGAAGTATGAAAGTAGAGTGAGGGATATTGTGCAGTAAGGATCACTGCATTTCTAATTATAATAAGCAATGGGAAACTGTATTCAGGTTTTTAAATTTAATTTAATTTTTATTTTATGTTGGAGTGTAGTTAGTTGATTTACGGTGTGTGTTAGTTTCAGGTGTACAGCAAAGTGGTTCAGTTATACGTATACAGATACCTATTCCTTTTCAGATTCTTTTCCCATATAGGTTATTACAGAATATTGGGTAGAGTTCCCTGTGCTACACAGTAGGTCCTTGTTGATTACCTATTTTATATATAGTGGTGTGTATATCTTAATCCCAACCTCCTAATTTAGGATTCCACTTCCCACTCATCTCTCCCACTGAGACAGAGGGAAGGAAAAAGGAAATCAGGGAGAAGACTGGAAAGAATACGGGTGCACCTCACTCAGCTTAGAGAAATGAAGCGGGCCTGCATGACTTCGCTGTGGCTAGCCGACCTCGTTGGAGGAAAACTCATTTCAGAGAAGTCAGCACCTAATGCCCTGTTTGGAACTAGAATATATATCTGTACACACGTCTTTTACCAGGCTGGGGGTAAAAATGGCGTCAGTAAGCAGTGAGCTCAATTATAGTGACCCTGACTGTCTTTTGCTGTAATTACTGAATATCCCTCCTCTTCTGTAAGACATTTCCAAATTATTTCTGCGCTCCTGAAAGGGGTGCCTCACATAAATTGCCACGTGTCCCCTCCTCTCCTCCTCTGTCTTGCACTGCCCCACCTGCCTGGCTTCCTGTCTTGACACCCCCTTCCCCAGGCCCCTCTCTTGAGGGCGCCTCTCCAGAGGTGATAGGGGTCCTGCTAAGGGAGACGCGTCCAGATTCTCTTAAAACTGCTGTGCCCCATCTTCCTGGGAAGACACGCTGGAGCTGTGGATTTGGTTCAGAACAGGTTTAGGGAAAATGCCCCTCTCTCCAATTTCTTGCCTCCTTTGAACCACTCCTACCCCCATGCCACAGCATTGCTTGAAAGCAGAGATTCATAGTGTCTCCGTAACGGCAGCCCCTTCTGTTCTGTATTTCCTACAAGCAATTCCTAAAACTAACAAAAAACCTAACTTTCTCACCAGGTACAGGCAAAAGTCCAGATGCAGTCCACTGCTGGTCCTTTACATCCCTGGACAGTTCTTTTTTTTTTTTTTCCTGGACAGTTCTTTTCTCCATTGACAAGCGTAAATAATATGCAACCTCTGCTCAACCTACTGGTCAACTTTCCCAAATATTTATTATATTTATTCCAGAAAATTTATTACCTACATTTAGATTAATGATGACATCGCAGATGTAATAGATGAATATTTCTTTACATTTATGTAACAGAAGGGTCATTCTGGAGATTAAAAAATAAATAGTCTGTTCCAGAATCAAAGTCTACTGCTGGGACACAAAACTAATTGTGATATTTAGAAGCAGCGTTCCCCCAACTTCTCAGTCACATTTCAAACTCCTTGGTGTTCAGTTTTAGCTGTTAAATGAGAAAAAAAAAGAGAAAGACTTTAATCAAAGGGAAATGGAGTAAAGAGTAAATATTAGAGTGCAAATGTCATTATGTCAAGATCAGTGTGGCACACAAAGAAGAATTTTGATTAGTCTAGAACTTTTGGAGAATCTAGATCCGCTGAGACCTTCACTTTTAGTTGCACTGCAGAATTACAGCTTTTCTGATTACTTTCACATTTATACCTCCAGGCTGGCCGCTCTCCCGAACATCACACTCATGAATCCAACTGCCAACTCCCCGTCTCCACTACCTGAGTGTCTAAGAGGCATCTCAGACGCCTGGGTGAGAACTGAACTCCTGGTTGTCCCCTCTCCACCACCTCCGCATCTGGCTAGACTTCCTTGTCTAAACTCAGGGCAACTCCCATTTTTCTGTTCCTCAGGCCAAAAACCTTGGGGTCATTCTTCATTCTTCTTGAAATTTTTCTCTCTCCCTACATAAAATCCATCACTAATCTATGAGTTTCATCTTCAAGATGTATCCAGAGTCCGGTACTTCTTATTACCTCTGCAAATATTATCTTTGGACCAAGCCAGTGTCATCTCTCACCTGGAGTATCGCAACAGTCTCTTGTCTAATCTCCTGTTTCTTCTTTGGGCCCCTCTGACTAATTTCAACGAAGATGTTGTAAGTTTGATTGGTTAAAACCCTCCAATGATGCATCATTTTGCTCAGAGTAAAAGTCAAATTTCTTACAAGGGCCTGGAAGGCCCTTCAGATATTTTCCCTCACTTTCTTACCTGTTTGATCTGACCTCATCTCCTGCCAAAGCTGGCTTTATGGATGTGTGATCCGTGTTCATAGGGTCCCAGTGCATGGTTGAAGGACCTGCCAGAGCCATCTTGAAATTCTGAACAAGGGACCCCCCCCATTTTCATGTTATACTGGGCCCTACAAATTATGTAGCCACTTCTATCTTCTGCTGTTCCTCTGGTCACCCACCACCCTCGCTTTGACCCCTCACACTTCTGTAAACTCTCCTGCACCCTCTCCCCTCCAGGCCTTTGTACTTGCTGTTCCCTCTTCCTGACTCTTTGCCCCAGTGAGCTGATGTGACTCACGCCCTCAGTTTTTTCAGGTCTTTGTCCTGGTGTTAACTTTCAATGAGACTTACTTTGACCGCACCATTTATATTGCAAACGAGCTCCCCCGTTCTACTGACTCTGCTGTATTTTTTTCCCCGTTTGTACTTACGACCTTCTTACATGTGAATTTTTTTCTTATTTATTAAGTTAATTGTCTATTACCTGTATTTCTTCCTCTTGAATATAATAAGCTTCATGAAGGCAAGGATCTTTATCTTTTCTTTTTTACTGCTGTATACTGCGTGCCTGACACATACTAGGTACTTAAAAAACGTTTGTTGAATGAATGAATAAGCATTGGGAATTGATGACAGAGTCCCAGATGTAACCTCTGTAGTTAACTATATATAACATGGAATGATAAGCTATATATAGTTTTCACTGAATCTTGTGACTCATTTCATTCAGAGCAAATCTTTGTGTTGTGTTCATATACTACTTCTTTCACTCTAATTCAAAAAATAATGTATCAAGACTTAAATTCCGCTAAAATATGAGAGAATTCCACTCTATATAAAAATAGTCACCTTTAGGTCAATTTTGAAATAGAAAAAATTTTGTGGAAAGGGACACTGATGACTTTGCAACAGAAATATAAATACCTAGTAAACTGGGATTTCTCCCAATTTAATACAAACAAACAAAATACATACCTCTCCACTCCTCACATCCCCTCCTCCTACCTGTCCGTCGCCCCCCTCCGCCAAATAACCAAGTTTAAGTGCATGAAGAACTTTTTGGTGTGTAAAACTGAAACCGATGGGCGGTGATGGCCGAGTCTGGCCAAAACTGGAGGCAGAAGTAGCAGCCAGATCTGACTTGACTGAGTTTCACTTCCTTTAAGTGCATGTGTAAGTGCACGGCTCTCCTCACCCCTACATGGCATGTGCCCGGTCGAGACTCCATCCGTGTACATCAGCACATTCTCTTCCTGTCCTGAACCCTGTGCAGATGTTTGTCTGTCAAGAGATGGTAGGATACCAGCACGTCTCAGCCCTTTCTCTCTGGACAGTATTTTTGTTTTTCACTTGAACTATGTTGTGAGTTTTATTCTTTGAATCTTTACTATCAGGTGAAGATCTTGTTTCCCATTTTACTGAGAAAATAGAGGCAACTAGAGGAGAATTTCTGCAAACTCTCATTACCTTACATACCCGACTTCTGGCCTCTGTGCCCACCCACCACATATTCTACTTTCTCTCCTGTTACCACAGAGGAATGGTCCATGTTCGAGTCCAGGGTCAACTCCTCCCCTTGCAGAAAGACATTGCTCCCATGATTCTCCTCTCTCTGGAATTTTCCCCTTGCTAGCATGATCGTTTCCATCAGCATGTAAATAGGATCAAGTCCTTACTATTCCTTTCCCATTAAAAAAAATGAGACCTCTTGATCTCACTACCCCTCTTCAACTACTGCCCATTTTTCCTCTTTTTTCTAAGTGGTAAATCTCCATGGAATAGTCAACTGTGCTCGCTGTCTTCAGTTTCCCATTTCATCCTGTATTAAGTTCGTGCTTTCGGTATTTCAGAGACTGCTCTTGTCTACGTCACTAAGATCTGATGTCATTACAACCAAGATCTGTGCCCTGTCCGCCTCTTACCCGAAGTATGAGTAAAGTCAGACACAGTTGATTATCACTTCCTTCTTGGTGTATTTTTCGCTTGTCTTCCAGGATGAGCCTGATTTTCCTTTTACTTTACTGGCCATTTCTTTTCATTTTCCATCGCTTATTCCTCTTCATTGCCTGATTTCTTAATTTTGAAGTAGCCCAAGGCCACTTCTCTCTTCTGTTCTCACTAGTTCCTGAGTGATCTCATTCATTCTTGTCATTTTAATACCATCCATATGCTGAAAAGCACCTGAATTTATATATATATATCTGGATCTCTCCTTCTAACTCGAGATTGAAGTATCTCAACTTGAATGTTTAATTGTTCTCTCAGAATTAAGATGTCTGTATTTCCCATCACTTTTTAAAAATAATTAATTAATTAATTAATTTTTGGCTGCATTGGGTCTTCGTTGCTGCACACGGGCTGTCTCTAGTTGCAGCAAGCGGGGGCTACTCTTCGTTGCGGTGCTCGGGCTTCTCATGGCAGTGGCTTCTCTTGTCGCGGAGCACGAGCTCTAGGCGCGCGGGCTTCAGTAGTTGTGGCACGCTGGCTCAGTAGTTGTGGCGCACAGGCTTAGTTGCTCCGTGGCATGTGGGGTCTTCCTGGACCAGGGCTCGAACCCGTGTCCCCTGCACTGGCAGGCAGATTCTTAACCACTGCGCCACCAGGGAAGTCCCTGTATTTCCCATCACTCTTAACTTGCTCTTGCCAATTTTTTTCTGATCTCCATGGACATATGGAAACTCCATTTTCTAGGTGCTCAGGCCACAGTCTTTAGAGTCAGTCTCGATGCCTCTCACATCTTGTCTATAGTACATCCTGTTAGCTTTGTCTTCAAAATATTCAGAATCTGATTCCTTCTTATCTCACTGCCACTGCCACTAACCTAATCTAAGACATCATTATCCTTTGCTTCGATCACAGCAGTAACCTCTTGTCTAGTCTTCCTTTTTATCTTCCACTCCATCTCTCACCTTTAGTCTATTCTCAAAATAGCAGCCAGGGTGATCCATTTTTAAAAAGTTGATTATTCACTCCTCTGTTCAGAATCCTCCACTGACTTTCCATTTTACTCAGAGCAAAGCCAAAGTCACTACAAGGCTCTCAGCAGTCTGACCTTCTGTAATCTAACTTCATCTCCTCATTGAGTGCTTTGCTCCACCGACACATCTTGGTTGACCACGCCAGGCACATTCCCTTTGCACCAATTGTCACTCCCACTTAGAAGAATATTCCTTCAATACGTGGATGACTTGCTCACTTCATTCTTTCAGATTTTGCTTCAGTCTTTGCTTCTCAATGAAGTCTTCCATGACTACCGTATTTACACTGCAACCCTTCAAAACACTTTATCCTTCCTCCCTGATTGATTGTCATCCACAACAGTTATAATCATCTAACATTCTATGTATTTACTTGTTGCTTTTTTTATCGTCTTTCTCCTTATGCTAGAATATAACTCCCACAAGAGCAGATATTTTTGTCTTTTTGTCCACTGCTATTTCCCTGGTATCTGAGCAGTGCTTGTCACAGAGTAGGTGCTCAGTACATATTTGTTGAATAAGTAAATGAATATATTTTGTGCCTATTTGATTATATACATATATAAACACACATATATATATATTTGCTTATATACATACACAGTATTTGATGAGTAAAGGGGAAAAGTTACAGATCTTACTTTAGACCACTGAGAGAAGCTAGATCAGAACAAAGTGAGATAGAATTATTTTTAGTTTTTTTTTCATGAGAGACTATTTTGGAATATAAGTCAACCACTTATTCAGTCCTGCGTAGCATTCACCTACTACTTTCCTATCTAACTTCATTCTTGTCTTTTCCTAGTTTCTCCCTTGGTTTAGAAGGCATGTTCCATAACCACATTCAGTGCCATCTTTAATAGTTATTTCATGACAGTTATTTTCGGCTCAAGAGTGTGCATGGGTCAGCAGCAGGTCTTTGATACTGGCTGCTCATAAGGCCCATGCTGAAGAGGAGGCCATTCTGACTCTGCTCTCACTCAGCATGTGGACTACGAATGAAAAATTAAAAAACAGGTGGAAAATACTTGATGTTACCTAACAACTTGTTTTTCCATGATTGAATCTTCCCCAAATGTGCAAATACCATAATTCTCAGATACATTAGTCCAATTATCCTTTCCAAAACATGAAAATGATAAATTAGAAAAAAAGAAACTACAAGGAACTGATGAATGATCCATGTCTTTCCTGTAATCTCTTGTGATATATCTGAGTTAGCATGCGTCTGTATATTGTGTGTGTGTGTGTGTGTGTGTGTGTATCTCTGTGCATGACCCTAGTTTTTGGATGCATTTGAAGCTGCTCAAGAGAAGGGGACTGTCCATGAGAAATCCCCAGGATTTTGTCATGAAAGCTGAGCATCTGGTTTCCCTCATGACTCTCCTGATCCTTGGCCAGAAGTAAATGGCATAGAGCCCTTGTGAAAGTGACTAATGGTGAAAGTCTTTTAGTTCCTGGAATCTCTAAGAAGGCTTAACTTGGTATTCATGAGTAACTCCCCTTGGGACACCTGTACTCCATTTAAGGCGTGTGTGGAGGCCTGGATTCATCATGTCATCATTCAGTGAGTCCCCCAGGATGTTTCTTCTTGGGCCTATTCCCTGAAGGATTTCGTGGGTAGACCTCATACTCTCTTCTGAAAACTCTAGAGAACAGACAATAGTAAATGGCCCTAGAAGGTTCTCCGTTTTCTGTGGAAACTCTGTAGGTTGATCATGTGGAGGTGAATTAAATGGTTTGACCTTGATCTTTTCCTCCCATGGTTTTGTGATCTCAGGTTGATTACCACATGTGTGAAGACTCATCATTTGCTTTTCCTTTGCGTGGTTTCTTTGTATACGTTTGGTGCCTTAAGCTCCTTGACTATGTGCCTTCAGGTCTATCGATAATATTATATTACTTTTCAGTTCACTGGGAACTGGTTAGTGTCCGGGTTCGGTTGCTGTTAATGTAAGTAACACTTGCACTTGTGTATAAGTGACATCTTGCTCATACAAACAGAAAAGGATGCCAAACTTTGTCTATTATTGCCAGCCAGGCTCATAGGGATTCAACTGGGAATTTTATAAAATCAAGAGAATTCATTAAGATTGACTACACACATAATATGAGCCACTTGTAGCTTACGAAATAAATAGCTTACATATATTCAATTAGTAATTAATTTTATTTAAAAACAATTTATTAGTTCCCATTATGTTTTGGGAATTGTTCTAGACCCTGGAAGTAGAACAGAGATCAAAACAGATACAGCCCTGCCCTCCTGAGACTTACATTCTAAGGTAGTGATGGGGCAGACAGTAAGCAAATAGATGAATAAATGATGTCATGCCTGGTAGTGATACATGAGCCACGAGAGAAAAAGAAGTAGAGGATAATATAGAGAGTAAGGAACAGGTGTCAGGGAGAGTCTTTAGGGGAATGTTGTGGTTGAACAGAGACCTGAAAGAAGTCAGGATACAAGTCATGGGACTATCTTGGGGAAGTGCATCTGGAGAGAAAGAACAGCAGGTCCAAGGTTCTGTGGTGGGAGACTGTGACG
The DNA here is from genome assembly GCF_965194805.1 of Balaenoptera borealis. NCBI lineage: Eukaryota > Metazoa > Chordata > Mammalia > Artiodactyla > Balaenopteridae > Balaenoptera > Balaenoptera borealis. Next base: position 9,866,991 of record NC_138860.1, read on the forward strand.
TCATGGGTGGTGATGGAGGTAGTGGTAGGGTTAAAGTATTACTGCTCCTAGATAATGGAAGACCTTGTAGACCAACCTAAAGAGTTTGGGTTTTATCCTTAGTGATATGGGAAGTCACTAGATGTTTCCAAGGAAGAAAATGATGGGATTTTATTTACGTTAAAAAAAAATCCCTGTTTGCTCTAGAAAATAGACTTAGGTGAGAAAGGCATATAAAAATGGAAGCAGAGAGATCAGATAGGAGACTGTATAGGAATCTAGGAAAAATCTGATGGTGCTTGGTCCAGAACTAGGGCACTAGACAAAGCGGAGGTCATAGGAAGCGTCCAGATTTACAATAAAATCTGGACAAAGAGTGGCCAGGATCTGCTGAAGGAGTTGATGTAGGATGTGAGAGAAAGAGAGGATCAAAGAAGCTTTCAGGCTTTGGAGCTGAGCAATAGATGAATGATAACGGCACTAAGTGACATGGGGGAGGCTTGGGAAGAGGAATAGGATTGGATAGGTGGGTGGGTGGGAAGCAGGAGTTCAGTTTGATAAGTGTTACATCTGCAAAGCCCATTAGGGAGATGTTGAACACAGCTGGATACAGTAGCCTGGCTTTTAGGAGAGAGGAGAGGGCTATAGCTAGAAACCTGGAGGACACCAGCGCACAGATGGGACGTGGTGAGAACACCTGTGCTGTAAGTGCAGCCAGAGAAGAACCTCAATGTCGAGAAACTGAGAAGGAGAAGAAGGAAGAAGGAGATGGTCCAGTGAAGAATCAGGGAATAGGAGTGGGGAGAAGGACTGAAGAGGGATAGCTCTTTGAACAAGTGAAGAAAGAAAATGCTTTTCAAAGGTGGAGGCCTATATGTGTTAAATGCAGCTGATAGAACAAGAGAGACTTCCCTGGTGGCGTAGTGGTTAAGAATCAGGCGACACGGGTTTGAGCCCTGGTCCAGGAAGATCCCACATATCGTGGAGCAGCTAAGCTCATGCGCCGCAACTACTGAGCCTGGGCTATAGAGCCCGGGAGCCACAACTGTTGAGCCAGCATGCCACAACTACTGAAGCCTGCGCGCCTAGAGCCCGTGCTCCGCAACAAGAGAAGCCACCGCAATGAGAAGCCCGCACACCGCAACGAAGAGTAGCCCCCGCTCGCCACTAGAGAAAAGCCCCTGCACAGCAACGAAGACCCAACACAGCCAAAAATTTTTTTAAAATAATAATAAAATAAATAAATAAATAAAAGTTTTTTAAAAAAAAAAAACAACAAGTAAGAGGAGTATGATAATTAACCCCTGGAATTTGAAATATGAACGTGCTTAGAAGATAATTAACAAGATGTGGTAATATGTTTAAGTTACTAAAAGATCCTTTTCTTTTTTCATCCCAGTTCTCCATTGTATGCTAATACTTCCCTGTCTTTCTCAGTAGTCAAAATCCTATGGTCACCTAAGTGGCAATGATTAATTCTTCAGAGGAAGCCCTTTTTTTTCTTTCTTAACTAAACCTGAGGGCTTCTTGCTCTCACACCATTGCTCAAAATTCAGATTTTAGACTGTTTATCCATGGTCACACTTTCAAACATATTTTACTGCCCACCCTCTGGGGGTCCGTGTGTTAGAAATCGTAAGGTAACTTTTGAAAAGCAAATTCAATTTATCTGTCCCTACTAATGTCCGAATAGTGTTCTACTTCCAATTTCCTATTATGACCACTTGCCAATATTAGTCCAACTATGTGCTTATTCCTTGATATCTTAATGTTTCAGGAGTACCAATTTCTCCAGTAGGGATAGATTAGTCTCTAAGTGTATCAAAAGTGTTCCGGGTTGGTTGGTGATGTAAGTAGTAGTTCCCAGGGAAGGTTCATTTACCCTTCTCTTCTTTCCCAGTATTTCAGTCAGTAGCTTGCTTATGTGGTCACTGGTTATTCAGTGGGAAAAATGAAACATTACAGTTCTTCAAATGTTGAATAGGGAAACACCTTTAGAAAGGGCAAAAGGTCAATGAGTTTGTTTTAAGGGAAAGCACTATTTTTACCAGCACCTTCTCATTAATTGCCTGGAACACCGAATGAGGAGGAATTGGGAAAATTCTGTGTTTTAGGTGGTAGTTGGTAGAACTTTGTGGATTTTGGGGTGTATAGTTCATGTTATATTTCTGCCTGGGAACTTTCAGGGCACTGAAGGCAGAAAAAAACTATTCTTTTTTTTCTTGACTGGAATTTTTGAGAAATGAAAACTCTTTTCAGTATGTGACAAAAAAAAAAAAAAACAGCCACCACTGTGGGCACGAGCACACTGGTCGTTCTGATTTAATCAACTCAAGCTGACATTTTGAGCACTTAATCTGTACTTAGCACTGTGAGACCTCTTTATTAATTTTCTCACTTAATTTTCCCAACTATCCCATTACATAGATATCACTGATGACATTATATAGAAGAAAATTCCAATACCAAGCATGTTTAAGTTATTTTATTAAAGGCCCACAGGAAGTAAATGATAGAGCCCTGACTTTCTGAATCCAAAGCCCACGTCTGACATGCTGACCACCTAGGAGCTAGATAGACATATCTACAGCCAAGCAGCGTATAGTCCGATAAGCACGGCTCTGAACACACTGTTATGAACCAGAGGCAGAGGCAGGTAGTGATCCTTTGAAAAGATCACAGAGGTAGGTTTTCTGTGGGGCCTTAACAGATTAGGATGAAGGATCATGACATTCCTGACTTTTGGAGATACATAAGCAAAGGCATAAAATCATAAAAGTGATGACTTTTGTGACTGTGTGTAATACACCTCCATAAACTAATAAACCACTTGTTGAAAACCTTTCCACAGTGGAATGTCAAATCTCTTTGTATTCAATTATTCACCCATACGCTTCGGAATTGGACACATGCTGCTAGTGATGGGAGTTGCTAGTAGTATATGTATCCAGAAGCTTACTTGAATGATCACCAGCACAGGGACAGTTGGAGACATACCCTTGGAAAGCTTCTCAAAATCCTGGGCCATCAAGATACTTAGAGAACTGAGAGGAGAGAGATGGAGAAAAAGGGGAAGCAGTGGGACAGGTTGTCCCTCCTTCGTTTCTGCACTTGCTTGTAAACATCTCTTGTGCCAGGATTGATTACCCTTGTAATGTAACATCAGAAAGGTGATATTATTTGAAGGCCTGAAGTCAAGTCCAGCAAGATTAATTAATGTAGGAAAGAGTAAAGGGCATTGCAGGTCTAGGTGATCAGAAAATCCAGTCCAAATCAAGTCCAAACTGACCTTGGAGATTAACATAAGAAAGAAGGATGCAGCATCCAGGTAAAAAAATCTTCTTAGTAAAGTATCTCAATCTAAGCATCAATTTAGGAAGCAGGGATGGATAACCGTAGTTACTTACGGATGTGGTTTGATCCTGAGCCAAAACCTTTCTGCTGCAGTATGTATAGCATTTCTCCTTTCTAAGACCAGAACTACCTCGGGGGTGGGCAGTTCTGATTTTATAAGTGAACAAGAGCAAGCCTGAAGAGGTGGGTGGAATTCCCAGATTATGAGTTCCTAGTGACTCAGATCACTTTTCCTGGATCAGCTTTTCCAGTGGGGTTTGGGGTGCAGTCCCAGCGCTCCTGTGCCCTATTCATTTGTGCTTTTCATCTGTGTTTCCCAGGTAGTCTGATGTTGAAGTTGTCAGGCCAGCCTCTACTGCACACATGTTCCCCTGATACTGATTAGAACATCTATAATGTCGCTCGGTCTCTGAGCCACGCGTCCTGACTAATGCTCCTTCATGAATCCCATATAATTCATAGGGTTTTAGCCTCACTTCTACTTTACAGGGTGTACCATGAAAAGGCATCTAGTTACTGCAGAAGCTGATATTTCCCTTGATCTCCAACACCTGAACTCCTTCCTCAGCCACTGGTGGGTTACATCCTGTATCCTAACAAGATACTGTGTTAAGTATATTTTCAGGTACCTGTGCCCTGTTGCCTAGACTGTATTGTGAGGTCCTTGTGGTCAGGGAACACGAGCGTGTGTTCTGATGTTGTGTGCAACACCTAGCTTAGTGCCCAGCCCACCGAGGTCACCTGATATGGTTGTTACAGATGCATATTCCGGGGCCTCTCCCCCAGATACTGCAGTTTAGTCATTCCAGGGTGGAGCCCCAGAACGTACTTTTTCTAAGCCAGTTCTCTCTGGGGATCATGATTATACTTTGAAAAACACTTGAGTCAGTAGTAAGAGCTCAAATAACACATATGGAGGGATTATTGATGCACAGGGAATAAGTGGTGGAAAAAGCAAAGAAAATTAAGAGGTGTGATGTAATGTTTTCTGTAATACGTACTGGCTCTCTTGGTTGGCGTGCTGTCGAGTGTTGCTACTTTGGTGGTAAAGTTCAAAACGTTCCTTCGTGCAAAGTCACCCTTTCACAGTTAACTCACCTCCCTACTCCACGTCCACTTGCTGGATTCACTCTTTCCTATCTTTCAAATTGTGACTTAAACGTCACTTCCTCAGAGCCTGTCCCTAACTTCTTGAAGCACTTGGAGTAGACCTTTCCCCCATGCAGCCCTTATCCTGTTGTAGCGCCTATTTCAATAGTCAATTTTTTGTAAAGACCCATCTACAAGTCACCCTTAATGTGCAGATGGGAAAGCTGAGATCTAGAAAACTGTCTATTTCAAGATGCCATAGGTGATCAGTGGCAGTGTCTGCCCATCTTCTCACCCCGGGTCTAGCATGTGTTCTTCTAAAGGACATTGTATACACGAGGTAATCAAACCGCTACAGCAGCTTTGTCTGTGTCTTTAGAATTAAGGAAAGGATCCCATGATTAGTAACTCACAAACTCCACATTTCCGGAACTATGTCTTGGAAAAGTTCATAATGTGTATCTTTTTCTTGTTGATTTCAGACTGTATTTTGGTTCTGCTGACACTGGGCCGCATAGTGTGGTGCTCTGTCAACCCCCCAATAGCAGCTGTTGAGGAAGGCTCTTTTTAGGGAGAAATGGCTTCCCTTCTCCTATATAGGATTATGTGGACAGAGTCTAAGCTTTGGATTGAAACATATAGCAGGATGACAGGACATGTTCAGAGAGAATTCATACTTTCTTGGCGAGGTCTATACTTTCAGTGGTGGTGGGGGTTTTCTTACACTCATCTTTGGTGTCTGTGTGAACAAAACCACCAATTCTTTCTCCACAACTGACAGAACCTCACTCATACGGAATGGTTAACAACCGTCAACTTGCTTATCACAATATTCTACTCATACAGTATGATCAGTTTTGAAACTTAGGGTAGTTTTATTGATCACTTATGAAGGTCTCTTAGAGATCTAAAGTTTCTAATTATGGTAATTTCTGTATATTTTTTGGTCTCAAGAATTCTTGATTAAAAGATTTAATAAAACACAGTGTTACCAAAGCCCGTATTCATCTTTCTGTTTAGAGTTTTGTTCCATAAATTTTTGGGGGGGATGGAATATTTTATTTGGCATGGACATGAGGAAATGAGTAGGGGTCTTTCGGTGTCTGATCTACTAAAGTAGGCTATATTAAAAAAAAGACTACAGATCGATACTATGAATTATGGTGCCTCATTACTTATGGATTTCATTTCTCTCAGTTGGTTCAGTGTTAAAGAATTTTACAGTCCAATAAGGTTATATGGTAGATAAAGTCATGTGACTTACTACCGAATCCAAGAAAGACTATTCTGCTGCCCACCTGTGTTTTTTTTTAGCAGATATGAGTAAGAGCTGAAGAGGTAACCCCAGAGCCACCTTATCAAGTTCAGGACCAGATCGGGGAAGGTGAGATATAGTCAAATTTAACCTTACCCTTGGGTGACCTAGGCTCTGTGATCATGCAAATCTGAACCTTAGAGCATGGCTCCACCTGGTTTCTGCCCAAGTGGGTGGCAGCCATCCTAGAGCTGTCAAACCGACTTTATTGAACTGAATAGTTAAGAGGGAAAGCTCAATTGGTCCTAATCACGTTCAGGGAATGAGATGTGCTAGCCCTGCAGCTGTCTGGGCTCCCCGTCTGTGTGATGTTATAATATCTATATGATACATCAGAATGAATGCCATGTCACTCAGTTCTCCAGTTATGTCATTTTCATAATTGGCCAGATGAATCTTGGTCTTACTCCTGCCGGAAGAGGCAATGCCCAAGAATGAAAACTGAACAAACTCATATCCTCACTGACACTGACCCACCTGGGTTTAGTATATTGATGACACGTGCATAGGAAGTTGCACAGTGCAAAGAAGGCCACACCATCAAGCTTGAAACCAGCCAGCCGAGAGTTCCTCTGGGTAGGCAGTTCAATGCCCTGAAATTCTGAAAATGAATAATGCACTGTATAGCACTATTTTCTGGGGTAAATGGTGGGCTTCATGATCTACATTTTAAACCCATGCCAAGAATTTGAATGTTACAAGGAATCACAGGGGGGGGGGGGGAGAGGAAAAGCCTGAATTCTGAAAAGTGAGAAACAAATTTTTAACTTGAAAACCAGAAAGTTCCAAAAGAGTGACAATGTTATATTCAGTAGCCATAATACAACTAGTTTAAATACAAAGTGGCATATAATCTAGGCCTATAGAACATTCCTTCACACCTTACTAAATAGATACTGAACAAGCTATTTAGAGAATATATTCATCTGAAGAAATGCCAAATGATTAGCATCATGGGAACCTCTCATCTCTCCCCACATACTTGGTCCTACCTCTAATTCCTGCTCTTTCTCCTGCACACAGTGTCCAGGTTTATCACATCATTCTGCTGATGAGAAGTATTCAGTGGCTCAGCAGTACCTGTGGAAGGAAGTCTGAACTCCTTGGCTTTGCATTCATGTTCTCGCTAGTCTGATTTCCTCCTGATTCTCAGCCCTAGTTCTTATTCTTCTTCTGCCTCAGCCAAGTCCAATCCTGTTTCCTAAACTTCCCTAAAGCTTTCCCACTTTCCCACTCCTCTGCCTTTGATCCACTCTCCTTTCCCCCCTATTCTTATTCCTCTTTCTCTTATTCTTCTGTTTTATCCGACTGGTTCTCTTTTCCAAAGCTCACATCAAGTACGATTTCTTTCTAGATTGCTCTAACTCATAATTATGGTTATTTAACTCTATACATATCTCTGATTATCAACATCAGTCATTTGGAAATGTATTGTGTGTGCCTGGTTTTGCTACTTCTTTTTTTCACGTGCCTAAAACTTCCTCCACCAACTGGATTGCAAATTCCTTGAGGATTAGAAGCATATTTTGAATATCTTCTTCTCTCTACAGTATCTAAAGAGTACTATGCAAATAATAGGTATCCAGAATATAATTTCATCTAGAATAGTTTTGGGTAGCTTAATTTAAATAAAAATTGCTGAATCGTTTACCACCAAACTGTCATACAATTATAAGTTTCGATCTGAGATTCTCAGAGATGCTGTTTGTTTAAGCCCAGCATCTTTTGGCTTTGTTATACATTTTAACAGATAGTGTCCCCACGGCTTGTCAATAGAAACATGTCCTACATTAATGTGGGTGACCTCACTAAGTTCCTTTGCTGTGTCTTGTACAAGTTTTATGTGTTGCATCGGGAAAAGCAAATGATTGCTGAGATGAGTAATACAGAACTTCACAGGTTAATCAGTCTTCCTATTCCGGAAACAAAGCCTTACACGCATGGCTCACTGACACCACAGTCTGCAAAAGGAAGTGTGGAGCTAGGTGTCTGCAGTCTCTGTTCAACATGCGTGTCCCACACAATCACAGGGTCCTTATAAAACCACCTGTATCCGTTCTCATACACCACGTCTCGCCGTTGTGTTGATCATTACTGACAGCTGCTCTTTTTTTTTAAGCTTCTGAGCTCTCCTGTGGCCATGTGAGATGTGGTGGGAAGTAAAGTAAATGCCACTTGAAAGGGAATCATCCCCGATATAACTTTTATATACCATCAAAAAGAGTTACTCGATTCTGTATCCATGTCCTCCTCTAGACTTGGAGTTCTTTGAAGGTAGAGCTGTTTCTTATCTATTTCTTCGGCACCTCCAGCACAGGGCCTGAAAGGTTGTGGGTGCTCAGCGAATGTTTATTGGATGAATGTTTGGAGAAAGAATGAAGCAATCAAGGAAGTGTATATGGGAGGTGAAGGAAATTAGTACCAGTCCCACAACCAGTGCATCACTTGACAACTGTTTGCTAAGGGCTTATCTGTGAGCTGTGGTCTTCAAAGAATGCAGAGGAAGTATGATAGAACAAGCTCATGAAAGCTCACTTTTTACCCAATTTAAAATGAAAGGCAGTGGAAACAGCAAGTAGGAGGAAAAAGAGTTGTCTATTCTCCCCTAATTCCTTTACTGAGTGCTGACCTTGTATGGATGGTCTTAGATCGTTGAATCCTTGTTTCTTCACTTTATCCATTATTCTAGAAGACAAAACTGGTGGTTTGTTTGGCCTTCTTAATGCTTAAAAAAATAGAAAAAAATTCTATTGATACATCAATATTCAGATGTCTGTCTATTCTTGAAAAATATCCAGCAATAGTGAGTCAGCATTTCTGCATAGCAATGATTATCTGAACAGGAGCTGCAACTGTTAAGTAGGGCATGTGGATAATATTTGTAGGCTGTCACTATATACATTTTGAGGCACATGGAACTATACATTCACAGTTTGCATTACACACAGAGGTTGAAGGATTCTTTTTTTAAAATTCATTTTATTGAAGTATAGTTGATTTACAATGTTGTGTTAACTTCTACTATACAACAAAGTGATTCAGTTATACATATATATGTTATTTTTCATATTCTTTTCCATTATCACAGGATATTGAGTATACTTCCCTGTGCTATACAGTAGGACCTTTTTGTTTATCCATTCTGTATATAATAGTTTCCATCTGCTAATCCCAAACTCCCACTCCTTCCCTCCTCCACACTCCTCCCCCTTGACAACCACAAGTCTGTTCTCTGTCTGTGAGTCTGTTTCTGTTTAATAAATAAGTTCATTTGTCTCATATTTTAGATTCCACCTCTAAGTGATATAATATGTTATTTGTCTTTCTCTGTCTGACTTAACTTCACTTAGTATGATAATCTCTAGGTCCATCCATGTTGCTGCAAATGGCATTAGTTCATTCTTTTTTTATGTCTGAGTAATATTCCATTGTGTATATATATATATATATATATATATATATATATATGTGTGTATATATATATATATACCATATGTTCTTTATCCATTCATCTGTCAATGGACATTTAGGTTGTTTCCATGTCTTGGCTATTGTGAACAGTGTTGCTATGAACATAGAGGTGTAAGGATCTTTTTGAATTATGGTTTTGTCCAGATATATGACCAGGAGTGGGATTGCTGGGTCATATGGTAATTCTATTTTTAGTTTTTTGAGGAACCTCCATACTGTTTTCCATAGTGGCTGTACCAATTTACATTCCCACCAACAGTGTAGGAGGGTTAAGAAGTCTTAATTAAGTTTAGAATGAGAGGGGGTATGGAGGGTGAGTAACACATGACTCATCTTTAATTTAGCTGTGTACCTCAGCTAGGTATAACAGAAACGGCATCAAATTTGGGTGTTTTTTGGTTTTGTTTGTTTGTTTGTTTTACTAAGTTTGCCACCACTTAGCTGTGTCAATGTCTCTAAACACTTTGGACCTTATTCTGTTCATTTGTTGAATGAGGTCACTTGATGGTCACTAAGACTGCTTTCAGTTTTACCATTTTCTGATTTTTTAGTTGACAAGCCAACAGAAGTGGAGTATGAGATAGGAGAGAAACCTGTAGAGAGAGGAAGGAGAGGAAGAAGAAGCAAACCGACGTTGAGGTCCTACTTTCCAGCTGCTTTTTTGCATTGTCTCCTTTAATCTTTACAAACACATCCTGAGGTAGTTTTATTATTCCCTAGTTTATAATAAAAAACAAGGATTTGACGTTCAAGAACACATAGTAGAGGCAGAATGTGTGTCCTGGTCTCTTCGATCCTGAACTTAAATGCTTCCAACCATCCCTGTTGATTGGAGTGCCTTTCCTCCATGAAAACTGTATTGGTGATACATCAACTCTGAATTATAGGGTGAGATTTAGAAGGCTGTGAAATTTTAAATGATAGAACAAATATGAAACACCTGGCATGAATCGAAGTACATAATAGGTGCTTAATAAATATAAATCCCATTCCCTTTTGACCGCCTTAAATAAAGAAAACCATTATGTTTGCAAATTTGACTGGGTGAATTCACAACCTTAGATACTTAATGATTGAAAGAGTTAATAACAACAAAATAAGAGTTCTTTCCATGGCAGAGACAAATACTATATATCTGTATGTATGTATCCGTAAGTATCTATCTATGCATTTGTCTATCTAAGGACATATACCCCTTTGAGTTTCAAGAGTTGAGCTGGGGGCACAGCTTATTTGTCAAGTAATACAGTCGCTATTTTATAGTCATTGAGCGGAATCAACCTAACTCACTGTGTGTCAGCAGAAGTCATCATAAAAAAGAGAATGCAACGTGAATCTTGGCATGGTGGTTACTAACAGACTATAAAGAGCAATATAACAGATCTCTTTGGTCTCCAAGTACTAACACAGACTGAAATAATAAACTGTTCTGTTCTTTGAAACCAGGAATGTCTTCGGGAATCCTGGAGCAGAAAAGAAAACATCTCTGTAAGCTGATCGAGCCCGAAGTGTTGCCAGATAGAATTAACTCAAGTAACATTGGCCACAACTGTACCACTTAGCCCGTTTTTGCTATCACAAAACATATATTTTGCTTTGCCCTGGTAAGCTTGTAGCCTAAGAGAATTCATTTTTAGTGATTAAGAAAAATTCTCAGAAACAAAAAAGGCCTCCTGTTGAATGATAATGAATAAACTTGAATTGATGGCAGGTTGTAGGATGAAATGAGGAGGCAAGGGCCAAGCAGAGATGTTGTTAATTGGTTTGATGTGACTGGGTGGTCCTGCTTCCATACGGAGAAGGGCACGCGCTAGCCTGAGAGAGAGCTCCCTGCCCACCTGCAGGTAGGCAGGGTGTCAGGAAAGCAGCAGCGAGACCACACACTTGTAGTGGATTTGACCTCGCCCCACACGCAGCAGAGTAAATTCAGAACCAAAGGCCTCTCATCTTCATTGCCTGTTTCTATTTGTTTGGTCCTATAATGCGGAAAGAATTCTTAAGATTTAGAAGGGATAAACATCAAGAATTTAGAACTGTTCTGTAACTTTAAATAATTTGCAGTCAGAGCGCATCTAATTTGATAATACTCTACCCTTGAGCCTGTGATGCCAAAGGAGAAATGCATGTGGTTTTATTTTTGTATTTCATTTAGCTTAAACCTAAAATGAAATGCGCTATTGTTTTTTTTAGCCCACGGAGGCCCCATAATCAATGCAAAATCCTACACCGCTCCCTCCCCACGCCCATCCCCTCCCCCATCACACTCCTCTTTCTCTTTTTGCAAAGATATGTATTAACTGAACTAAAGATCTGAAGTATTTTACTATTCAGACAAGAGTATTTCTCACATGGTATGGCTATCACAAGGCTTTTGAACTAATTTTTTTTATGCCTATAATTTCTATAATTCCTGACTTTACAAGCCTGATGTAGGCACAAAGTGGAGGACTTTAGAATTAGAACTTTAATGTAAACAGTGCCAAAGAGATAAAAGAGGATAGAACTTCAGCGGCTAACTGTTCATCCTCCTATACACTGGCGATGTTTGTTATCAGCAATGCCACTCCCAAGTGTTCTGAGATAGAGCCACTAAAAGACAGATTTCTCAGGTTTAGGTGAGAAAGTGGATCCTGACCCAAGATAGCACATGGATGAGTTCTGTTTGGAGTGAATTGTTATCGTAAGTGGCTCTTTGTTGACTAACCAGTAAGAAGTAGAGTTGTTCCCTGTGTGTCCTCTGTTATCATTCAGACAAAATGGAAGCCGAGAAGGTAGGAATGTGGAATGTTGAAGACGATTGTTCTTTACTTTGTAAAAGATAAGATTTTACTTACAGTAAAGTGGTAGGTTACAGACAAGTAATAGGGAGTGAGGCCGAAGGCCTGTCATGCTGACGGGGCTATTAAATGCCCTCTTGGTAGCCAAGAGCCTCCAAGACTGACAGTCTTCCTCTGGCAACTGTGATCACTCTTCTGTAGCATTGGAAATGAGGAAAGCCCTGCTGTGGGAAGTGGTTTCTCTTCCTTTTCCCTGTGGGTAGTTGTGGGGTCAGAGCATCTGGAAATCAGCATTAGAGATATTTGTGCACACACTTCCCCAAATCATATTTCCTCAATGCATCCCATTGGGGTTGGGGTGGAGGGGAGCTTATTCTCTATGTCAGTTCTAGGGTTTGGGAAAGGGGTCTGGAAATAAAAATTATGGACAAATTAGAAGTGGAAGAAAGGAATACAAATATGTTTTAAACTTCGTTTGTGTCAAACACTGTGCTGTTATCACAGTGTCTTATTTAATTTCCAGATGAGGACTGGGGCTCAGAGAGATTAGGGAACTTGTCTGAGGTTGCACAGCTAAAACAAGCAGAAGCAAGTTTTGGACCAATATCTGTCAGCTCCCAAAGCTTACACTCTCTCTACTTCATTATGCTGAATAGCAGGATACAGAAAGAGCTGAGAAGCAAAACCATTCTAAATGATCATCTTTCCTGGTTGAAAAATCAAGCAAGCAAACAAACAAATCTTGTGTATGTTGTTTCATTTTGTATAATGGCTTGCTTAGAAAGAGATGATGAGCAAGGCCTTCCCGATAAAGCTACTTCTGTCTTTGGCTTCTTGGAGACATTCTTATAGTAAAGGGTGTCTGGGAAGATATGGAAGCCCCTGGAATAACTATTATCACAGGTATAGCTTTGCTTCCTGGGGCTGTGAGGTGACTTCCAGTTTGGAAGAATGCCTGGAGTGATTATATACACACGTACGTATACAGCTGTGTCTATATGTCACATGATCATATTATATATAAGTTATTTAGTAACCTTTGTATTTTAAAATATCTTAATCAAAAACTCTGGTTCTAAGTCTAGGATCCCATTCTGGGCCATAACTAAATAAATAGATTTTGAGGGTAGTTTAGAGCAGTTCTTCTCAAACTTCAGTGTTGCTAAGAATCACCTGTGAGGTTGTTAACAACACAGACTCTTGGGCCACCTCTGAGTTTCTGGGTAAGGACGTCTGCAGTGGCAACCGAGATTTGCATGGACAGCAAGCCCTCACATATCCTGATGCTCTGGTCCAGAGACCACGCTCGGAACAGGCCTGACTGAGAAAGTGAGCAGGGCAGTAAAGAATAGGGACAAATTCTGAACATTTTCTTTTTGGTATTCAGGCTTTGTCAGTTATGGGCATGAGATTAGAATTCATTCTTTTTCTTTGATGATTTCTTGATTCAATTCACTTCGATTCAGGAAATAATTTTGAGCATTTTCTCTCTGTTCCAAACATGGTACCATGCACTGTGGGTGAAATTTAATCTTAATGCCTTTAAAGAAATAAATGCTAAAGCCTCTCACATTGTTCTAAGCTGGAGCTTAAAAACAGGTAAACAAATCTTCATCACAGTAATGTAGAGAAGGAAGAAAAATTAGAGATAATCTACTACAACTTCACTTATGGGTGAAGACATGTTCCAGATAAATAACTTGTCCAAGTTCATACAACTAATTGTGGGCCTGGCCTGGAGTCTAAATTCTATATTTTTTATAAATAACTCAGAACCAAGTTCTGTGTTGGATTTTGGGGAAAAAAAAGTTCTTTCTGAGAAATGCTGCTGAGATGTATCTTTTCCTTTCCATTCCTATTTTACCAACTCTTATTACCTCACGTGAATTATCACATTTGTCTCTTGCTGTTCTACTTGCCAGCTCTCTCCTGCCTGTAACTCATCCTGCACCCAGTAAATTACTCTTTTCTCCTATGTTCATCGTAGATCCTCATTCTCTTGTGAATGGAACTGCAGGTTTTCTGCCCAGCTCGCAAGGACTTCTTTTCCAGTCTCCACTGTTGTTCTTACTGTTCCCCACCATGAACTTTCTGCCCAAGACCAGTCATTCTCACCCAGACATCATCAAACGCTGTGAATTCCTAACCTTCGCTCACATGGATTCACCAGTTCAGAAGGTCCTTCCCATCCCTCCCTTATATAGGGAATCAGAATAGTGTTGGCTTAGAGCATGGTCTCTGGTAAGAGACAGATCGTAATGAAATCGCAGCTATGGCCCTTGGACACCTTAACCTTTCCAGACTTTCTTTGGTTTCTTCATGTAGGAATGGGGCAGTAGTAGCCACTTACTCGTAGGTTTGTGGTGGAGATTAGGGGGGTGGAGATGATGCAAGCAAAGGACTTTACCTGGTCCCTGGCATGAAGTGAACACAATGAATATCCGCAATTATTTTTAGTTAAACACTGTTAGTCATTCACATGTGTCTCACTTTAATTTACTTTTTTCCCAAATCCTTCTTAAATTTATAACTTCATTAATACCACTTTGCTCCTAATGATCTATTTTCCTCTTTTTAAGAAAATATTACTAAAATTGTCTGGACTTTTTCTCTTAAGTGGACAGTAAACAATTTGATGATAGGGTCAAGAATCCAAACACTTCTCACTACCTTCACTGCTACCACCCAGGCCAAGCCACCATGGCCTCTCACCTGCTGCAATTATAGCTTCCTAACTGGTCTCTCCCCTTCAGCAGTGACCCTGAGACACACCAGCTGGAATAATCATCCACCGTAAACAGATAATTTCACTTCTCTGGTCACACTCCTCCAACGGCTTCTCACCTCACTAAGAGTAAAGACAGCGTTATTCAAGGCTTCGCCAGACCCTCACCCCTGTGCCCTCCTTCCCTCTGTGACTGTGTCTCCTGTTACTCTCCTCTCACTCTCTTTCCCAGGCACGCTGCTCACCTGGCTTTTTCTCAGACCCACTAGGCATCTCCCCGCTCAGAGCTGCCACTCATGCTGTTCCTCCTCCTGGATATTTACAAGGCTTCCTTCATCATCTCTCAGAGCTTTGCTCACGCACCACCTTTTTAGTGAAGCTCTCCCTGGTCACCTAATTTAAAGCAATGACCCCCCCCCTACTCATAATTTCTAGAGACTTTCCCTGCCTTATGCTTCTCCTTAGTATTTTTCAACATATAGCATATTGTATATTTTTATATATTTTATTTATTGTCTGTCTCCATATAATATATATATTTTTACATATTTTTTTAGTGCTAGGACAGATAAGGCAATCAATAAATATTTTTTAAATGTTTATATAATATTTAAGAAAAAAAATCTTACGTCAGTAAGCACAGGACTAGAAACCTACAGATACTTATCAGGTTATAGTGTCTCTTTGTGTGTAAATCCATATTGAGTTTTTTTACTTCTATAAATATGTCCTCATCTGGCCCATATTCATTTCCCATACATATACTGGGTGCTTAAATCTTTTATGTATACTGATATTATTTCATTTGATCTTCAAATGTATGCAAGAATGATATGTGTACTTACGTTATAGGAATTTACTCAATATATGGGATGGCCTCTATTGGATTGAGGATGAAATAGTACTTTAAAAATTGTAATCTGTACCTTTCTTTAGAAACTCAAAACAGAAATCTCAATTAGGAGTAATTATTAACATATAGAATCAATATTATATAGAGTAATGATTTATCCTAATTTTTAAAGTCAGAGAGATAAGCGTGTATGCCTAAGAATTTAGAGGATAAAACTGAAGTATTTTTTTAATTCCTGATTCTGTGTACTTGCTATTTCTACATTTCTTCTTCCTTCTTCTTGTACTTGTCTGCTTTTTCCTCTTCATTTTCCTCTTCTTCCTCCTTTACCATCTCCCTGTTTTCCTCCTGTTCTATAGATGATTTTATTTTACTTTTTCTTTTGGCCATGCTGCGTGGCTTGCCCATAAGCATGGATGTCACCCAGTGTGCTTCCTTTTTCTCTAAGGTAGACTCCTTACCTGTTTTCTGCCTGCTTTTTGTTGTTGTTGCACACTGATGCCTTCACATTTTTGTTTATAAAAATGTCTGTTTTGAGTTTATGATTGTTATCTGTAGGAGGATCAGTCCCACGCAGGTCACTCCACCATTAGGTTTCCAGAACAGGAACTTTCCTCTGTGTGCTTTTAAGGTATACTCTTTTTCTCTGGTCTTCAACAGTTTGACTAAGACATGAGTAGGTGGGAGTTTTCAGAATTATTCTGCTTAGAGTTTGCTAAGATGTTTAGTCTGTGGGTCAGTCTTTCATCAATTTTTGGCCATCATCTCTTCTTGATGAGTTACTTCTCTATTTTTTTGTTTGTTTGTTTTGTTGTTGTTGTGTTGTTCAATTCTCTCTCTTCTCTCCTTGTGAAACTTCAGTCATATGTATGTCAGAAAGTTTGGTATCACCACATAGATCTTGGATATTCTGTTCTTTTTCTTCTTTTTTTTTTTCCTTTTTGTGCATCAGTTTGGATAATTTTAATTGATCTGTATTCAAGCAAATGGCTTTTTAAAATCTGCTGTGTCCAGTTTTCTGATTAGCCATTGGATAAACTTTTTATGTCTGATACTACATTTTTTTCTTTCTAGCATTTATATGTGTTTCTTTTTTGATAGTTTCCATCTTTTTGCTGTAATTCATCATCTGTTTTCATATGTTGAATGCCATTTCCGTTAGATTCTTTATAATATTTATTGTAATATTTTAAAGTCTCTGTGATAATTCCAACATGCCATCTGTGGGCTTCTTTCTCTTGACTATGTATTGTTTTAAACAGATCATTTCTTCTCACTTAGGATGTCTCAAAATTCTGGATTTTATGATGGGATTGTGAGTAAAAGAACAGTAAAGACTGAAGTAATATTATTTACTACCCCCCTTCCCCAAATCAAGCGTCTTTTTTTCTGTCAAGCCTCTAGACTGGGCGGCTAAGTCGGTATAATCTGGTTAAAGTCAGCTGTCTCTACTCTGCTGTAGCTTCAGTAAGTTTTCGATCACCACTGGCTTCAAATGTTTTGAAGGTTGGATCAGGACTTTCCCTTTGATAGGACTTGGATCTGAGCAAGATCTCAAGGCTGTCGTACGCTTTATAGCCAAGTTACTTTCTGCGCCCCGGCTGCTAGATTTTTAATTGCTCAGAGGGCTCTTTATTTATTTATTCGCACTCTTAGTTTTCTGACCCTTGGGAGATCTCTCTTCCTCTTCCTGCCTCACCATCAAACTTCAGTAGTGGTTGCTTGCATCCACTGAGAGCCTGAAGTGCCTCAGATGGACTTTTCTTGCCAGGTCCCCAGTCCTCAGCAGGCTGCTTCTCTTAGGAAGGCCCTATGTGCCTTGCCCTGTCCACAGCTGTACGTCCATGTGCAGGAAGGTCTGTGGGGAAATGGCGGGTGGGAGCAGACTTGCTCTGAGGCTGGGGCCCCTGGGGATTCTAATTCATCACGCCAGCCCTCACACGGTCACCGAGAGGTAATTAAGAGTTTGGGTAGTTTCTTCTTACTCTAATCTATGGTAGTTTCCTCCTTTTTCTACAGCATTCCTTCATGGAGGAAAGCAGTTTGGTTCACTTCTCTACCAGGAAGGGCTCAACACTTTTTGGAATTTGTTCCTTTAAGTTTCTTTCCTCAACTCTCTGGTTATTTTTAACTATGTTTTTGTAGCTTATGCAACGTATTCTCATTAGGGCTGGCCTCCTGTGACTTTTTACACGCTTCCTTACAGCACAAGGCCCAGTTCAATTTAATGTCCACTACAAAATAATTTAATAAATGCTCTTACTTGAGTGGAGTTAAGGTAAAGATTGTTTTAAATCCATAAAAGATGAAGGTTAATTTTACTGAAGTTCTTTATGGTCAGGGAACATAATTTTGAAAAATCCATAGCCTAGTACAGAAGTAAAAATTTGTTTTGATAGAGAGAAAAGGATGATAGGAACAGATTACTAAGACTTGTAAAACCAACAATGGTATTCTTTTTTTTTAAAGAAATATTTATACTTAATCTCATTAAATAAGAATATATATTAAAACATAAATATATATATGCATATGTATACATATACACTTATATACATATACATTAAATTCCTTAAAAAGGAATATTTATACTTCATCCCACTTAACATTAATACACACTCAGTATAAAAAATCAAAAGGCATAGAAATATGTAAAATAGAGTTAGTATTTCTTTACTCTTACTCTTTAAAGATGATCACTGTGGACTTTTTGTATATATATTTCCAAACTTTTAAATTATCTATATACAGAACTATCTAGATTTTAAAAAAACAAAATAGAAATCACATTAAGAATTGTGCAACACAATGTATTTTAGTTGACGTACACGGACAGATATCATTCCATTATGCATTTTCCTAACCAGTTATTTTCTCCAGAAAGCATCCCCTAAGTATGGTGTGTTAAGCAAAATTTAAAAGAAATTCTCAGTTATTTCATTTTTCCAGAGTATCACTTAAGCTCACCCAATTCTGTTCCTTATTGTTACCGATTCCCCCGTTTCTCAAATGTCTGACACCCTGCACCAGCTAATGCATTTCCTTCCACCAGTATGCCAGACTGGTGAAAATGTTAGCAATTACACTGCCACCTTGTGCCAGAGTCCATCTGAGCGCCACTTGCCATCCGTGAAGGGGTTCTCGTTGCCAACTGAGGAACAAGAGATTCAGCTCTAAAATCCTATCTTAGTATTTACTTTCTTAGACAGCACATGGCAGTCATCGCTTGCAACAGGTTGGGTCTCTTGGGAAGCAAACCCTGTGATGGAGATGAGCATCCACGGTATTTATTAGGTAGTGCTCTTGGGAGAAGAAGGGGCAGGGGTGAAGAGGCAGAAGCTGACCTGTGATCAGTCTCAACAGTGCCTTCAACAATGGCTTTATTTCCACGATGGGCTTTGGCAGCCTGGTGACCGTATGAATTGTCCTAAGTTGAAGCAGCGGATACCCTGGAAAAACAGCATGAAGTAAACTCTACACAGAAACAACAGAATACATCACGCATAATCCTTTCCCTTTTTTAAATCAATTTTTTGAACCTTCTGGTAACTATCAAAGGTAACCAATGAGCACGTGCTATTTGTTTTGTATAATTACTAACTCATGATTTTATATATGTATAAGATCTGTTTCAGGCCTTTCCAGTCATTTCCATTGATGCTCAAACTGTTCCACAGATTAGCCAGTGGGAGCTGCTCTAATTGTTTCCTCTGTCTCTTTTCTTTGACATCTATAATCGTTGATAGCTTTCTTGCTTTTCAGCACAAGGTGCCAGAGATCTATTCAACATATTTTCCACTCAGACCTGGAATCAATCAGTTTCACAAGGAGGAAAATTAAGTTCTGAGACCAGAATCGAAGGCCCAGAAGTGGTCATTGCTACTGATTTGTTTTTGCTTCTGGAACTGCTCAGTGAACAGGTATTTACATAATATGTATTTTTAAAATAAGATAAATAAATGAAGGTAGGTGTCTTTGTCAGCTCAGGCTGCTATAACAAATACCATAGACTGAATGGCTTAAACAACAACATTTATTTCTCATAGTCCTGGAGGCTGGGAAGTCCAAGGTCAAGGTGCCAGCAGATTTGGTGTCTGGTGCGAGCCCGCCTCCTGGCTTGTAGCTAGCTACCATCTTGCTGTAACCTCACATGAAAGAGAAAGAGGTCATTTCTCTCCTGTCTCTTCTTTTGAGGGCTCTCTCTTGTGACCTAATTACCTCCCAAAAGCTCCGCCTCTAAATATAAATTAGAGCTTCAACAAATGAATTTTGGGGGGAAACAAACATTCAGTCCATAACAATGAGAATGTGTATATTTTAGAATAAGAAAAAAATTGTGTATCCAAAATGATATTTCTATTTCAAATGTATGATTACTGTGTATTAATTTATTTGTTTTTATGCTTTTCTTTCCATATTTTCTTATATTGAAAATCTTGGTGACATGACATACACCTAATTACTAGTTTGATTTATCCTAAACCATACACATATAATAATTTCAAAATAACAATACCAATGTCTTTAATAATAAACCTACTGAATGCAGCCTGTGATTTATTTGTGGTAATTTTTATCCTTAGGATATATCTCACTAGCGATGGACTGTAAAAATATTGCATTTTAATTATTCTTGTCTGTGTGTTTATGTCAACAATTTGTTATGCAATTAGATTCTTTTCTTTTTCATTTTTAGGAATTGCTTAGCTTTTTATTTCTGAAATAATTATACTTTTTGATTACATAAGGCTTTTACAGGGTTCCCTAGTAAATATATATTTGGACGTTCAGTTCCTTTTTCTGTTTCTTGCCCCATAGTAACCATTTTTAAATAGTTTTTGGTTTACCTTTCTACTGCTTCAAAACACAAGTAAACTTATACTTTTATTCCCTATTTGAAAGCATTTTTTTAATTTGAAAATTAGAAGGACTTTAAAACATAGTCATTTATTTGCATGACCTGGTCCTGTAGTTAGACAACTATATCAGATAGAAGATTGCTTTATTTTGTACTAATATAGACTCAGAGAATAGGACTTCTAATTAGAAAAAGTAAGTATTATGAATCTGTAAGGAAATGTATTGGAATCTTATAATAAAAATAGAATATGTACTCATATAGTGCTTTTCAGTTTATATAGCAATTTCACTATGAATTTATTAATCTGATTTTCACAATAATCTTACGACTCTATCTCCACTTGACAAATCGGAAACTAAGGGCTGGGGACAAAAATGCTTTGTTCGAGGCCTTGCCAGTTACTTGTCAGCTAATTCCTGACCGAGGTAGGGGAAGAATTCAGCCTGTCTGCCTCCAGTCCATACGGTAATGACGCTGCCTCTCAAATCACTTGCAAATACATATGGAGCACTTGTGTCTTAGGCTGTGTCTTCCGTAGTTGTCCTAAGTTACTCCAGGTAAGTTCTCGAAGTAGGAAACCCTCTATTCCCTTTTTGAAGTTTCACAATACAAAATAACATTGTCATGTCTCTGGAAATGCCTGTATTTTTTGAAATCTGTGCTATGTTGCATTTTTAAATGCTTCCTGATTTCACAAGACCACAGAACACCCCCCTTGGGCACCACCCGCCCCGGTCCTGACTAGGCCTGAAAAGGTGTCAAAACAGTAAGACTTGTTATTGTTAAAAGCGTGGGTGAATGCACTTCATGGCAGCTTCAATAAGCAGTTATTTTCTTGACATAAACCATGCTTGAGAATTACATTTGGTTTAGATGGACATCTGTGATGTGTCGGAAGCCAAATTTTGAAGATCAATTGTATTGTAATTTGATTCAGTCAATCCTTTAGCAACTTAACCAGGCCCTAATTAAAAAACAAAACAAAACAACATTTACTGGTAATATTTTCCTCATAGAAAATTCACCCATATTTAGTTAACAGACTAACAGGAGAATCCACAGCACCTTAGAGTTGCTTCCGTGTGTTTCTAGCAACGAGAAACCATGACAGAGCACGGCCTCAGCCGGAGTCTTCTGCATTTTCTCATCTGCAATGAGGTAAGTTGATGTGGAGATAAATGAGTCTGAGATACAAAGAAGTATTTACCCCCGGAAAATATGCTCTGCACTAAAACAGAGGTGAGTACAGATGCAAACAGAACAGAACACGTGAAGCTATAAAGCCTTGAGTTTTCAGGAAATTTATGTACAAAGTAATAAAGAACGACTACTACAATTACTTGATATAACAGGATATTCTTTATTGTCTCAAATTTTTTGTTATTTTTATTATGATTATTTCAGGTCAAGTGACCTATTTTTTTTTTTTAATATCTTTATCTTTTTTTTAAAAATTATTTATTTATTTATTTTTATTTATGGCTGTGTTGGGTCTTCGCTTCTGTGCGAGGGCTTTCTCTAGCTGTGGCAAGCGAGGGCCACTCTTCATCGCGGTGCGCGGGCCTCTCACTATCGTGTCCTCTCTTGTTGTGGAGCGCAGGATCCAGATGCGCAGGCTCAGTAACTGTGGCTCACGGGCCCAGCCGGTCCGCGGCATGTGGGATCTTCCCAGACCAGGGCTCGAACCCGTGTCCCCTGCATTGGCAGGCAGACTCTCAACCACTGCGCCACCAGGGAAGCCCCCCTATTTTTTTAAGAATAGAGAGAATGCTGTTTTGAAAAAAGAGGAGGCACTTTAAAACTTGGAGTTTTTTCTCCATTCTTCTTTTTTTTTTTCCAAGTATCACAATGTTTATTGATAGATACAAGTATATAAAATCAGGGCATGAACATGACTTGATAAATTAAGTAGACTTAATTTCAATACTATAATAAGAGGGACCAATTCAAATTCTCACCATTTGTTTCATACCCACAAAGACCACTTCAAGGGCATTTACGATCTCTCAAAACTGATCAGTTTTGTGCAAGTAAACCCTGTTTCTTTTAAAATGACTTGTGCACTTGCCCAGGCTCAAGGATATTAAAATCTAGCACATAAAGCCCATTACTAGAGGTAGAAATACAGGCAATATACTATTACAGCAACAACCATCAATTACAGTTAAGAATTTTTCTGTAACAACCAAATGGATAATCAAATATTGCAACAACTCAAGTATTACTGAGCAAAGTGCATTTCTACAGTATTCAGTGTTGCTATTCAGTTTTCTAACTTTAAAACAGCCTATGATAACTGGCAGCAAAGAAGGTCCTTGCAATAGACTGCCTCTGCTTGAGAACTTATGATGTAATTATTGCATGCTGCTAATATACTATCTAAACATTAAAGATACTCCTAAAATATTTGATGGTAGACTATGATTAAGACATTACACTACAAAAAACCTTATGCAGAAGGAAATCCTCACTGACGTGCTTCTGCTTTAAATATCGTGAAAACATTACAGCGAGATGAATTTTCGCGGTGGTTAGGTCAAATGCAGTTACATCATAGCAACAGTATGTTTTGCACAATTTATAGGCTTTGGCTGGTTCTTTTAGTCAGCTGCTTCTTCTGATTCTTCTTCTTCAGTAGTTTCTAGGCAGATTAGCCACTGATTCACCTAGAACAAAGCCTTGCCTTTCCCTGGAAACTCTTGGGTTATATCTTCTTTCCAAGCCAAGAAAGCTTCTTCTTCAATAGACTCCATGTCATAGAAGTGAACAAAAAAGCGGAGTAACATGCCTTTAGGGAAGTTGCTATTGTAGCAGTGCACCTGAAGAGCATAGAGGGCACTGACTTGTAGATCAGCGTGATCATGAAGGAATTTCTGCATTACTGGCTTGAAGGAAAGAAGCAGTTGTTTTTCCTGCTCTAACTGTTCTTTGGAAGGAGCAGAGGAAGAATCTATTTCATCACTGGGTGGGTTTACTTCACTAGAAACGTACTGTAAGAAGCTAGTCATTAAGATGTTGACAAATCCTTTATCTACATGAAGTTTAGGAGAGATGTTATCTTTAATCCACTTACATATGGTTTGAGGAGATGGATCCAACTTTATTTGCTTTAACAGTTCCTTCTCCAATTGGAGGAGTGGGAATAAGAAACTCAGTCCCTTTCCTCCCAAGATCTCCAATATGCGGTCCTTATTCTGGTCAATTTCTGGGAGCATTTTTCTGCATATTGACCTTGCTTTGTTGGAAAAGCTCTGTTAACCATTCTCGAGCTTGTAATTTAGCTAATTGCTGAAGACAAAGTAAGAAGAGAGGAAAATGGGTGCCACTTTCCAGTGGTTGAGCTAGTTCTGAAATGCTCACCAGCTCTGAAATGATAGCACGAGCTGAAAACTGTGCTAAATATGATTTCACCAAGGGGATGTCAACCTCCAGTTTGGGGCATTGGTCCAATACATTCAGGAAAGCCTGCATGAAGTTGTCACTTGTGGCCATCCCTTCCTGTTTGAGTAAACTGATCAAAGAATTTGCTTTTTCTTTATCTTCATCACTTCTGTCTAGTGCCAGGATGATTACTTTGCTTAACATCGCGGGGAGAAAGTGTTTAGGAGACCTCATCTCTCTTACACCACTGACAGCTTCGTTTGCATTTCCACTATATCTATTCGGTTACAACAGTTTCGGTTAATTTAAGCAGTTCTTCCTTTGAGGTGGTGGTGGCTTTTTACTGGTCTTGGCAGGCTTTTCCTGAATAAGTGGTGGATTAGTTTTGAGAGCGAGCTGAGGTGTCTGTCCCAGAGGTGGTGTCTGAGTGTGTGGTGGTTGTGCACTAGGGGGAATCACAGTTATCTGGGGCTGAAGCTGTGGCACTTGATTTTTATTCATTAGGAAAGACTGAGCAGGCCTCAGGCTAATCTCATCTGCATTAAGCTGTCCTTTCTTAGAAAACAGAGGTGGCATACCCTTCGACTGTCCTTGCAGCTGGGATAAGAGTCCCTGACTCTGGTTATGGGAGAGCTGGCTTAGCCCCTGGCTTTTCATAAACTTGCCTCCCATCTCCCCAAACTGTGATTGTGTGGGAGGCATGATGTGTCCCCCATGGCCATTGAAGAGTTGATTTGAACGATGACGCCCCATGGTGGGTGAAAATCTGTCCTGGATAACTCCTGGACCAGTACCGATTACGCTACCTGGCATTTGTCCAAACATATCAGCAAGGCCTCCAAGTGGGTCCCTATCCATTTTCATCCTGGGTGGCATGAAAGAAGTCACTTCTCATCCCTTGAGCCATAGGAGCAGGAATAAACACTCCTAGATCTTTTACTGCATCTTGACAGATTTGATTGATCGTCTTTGGTCCATTGTCAAGAAAAGTCTTGCGAGGAACCCAGTGGTGTTCTCTCAACTCTACGGTATCCTGCAGCAGGAAACGAATCCTTGCTGGCAATTCCTTAACATCAGGGAGCACATTCGGGCAAGTACTGATCCATTAAGGACTTGGCTCGTTCGTGGTCTAACCTAGGTCCCACTGTCCTCATTATCTGACAGAGGCACTCCAAATCCTCTCCCATATCTTCGAGTGGGACTCTCGTCTTTTTTTCCAAAAGTGTTTTGATGCACTTATGAAGGATAGATTCATGAATAAGATCAAGCTTTCCAGGTTCTCCAGTGAATTTGATGTTCCCCAACATCTTGATCTTAGCAATGGCTCTCTGTTCCTCCTCCTCAGGGAGGAGGGGATTTTCACGCTTATCATAGACATCAACATTTCCGGTTCGGTTTTCAAATTCATCTTGTAATTTGGAAATGAGGAGGCGTCTGAATGTTGTGCTTTGCTTCTGTCCTGGCTGACCCTCTGCTGCTGGGCCATCAAAGTTTGGTGCATCTTCTGCCAATCGCAGACATAGCTGAACATACAGTGACCTATACTTTGGCTCTTCTAGGGCTTTGTCCACAATCAGCAGTATGACCCCTCTAAGGATGAGTTTAGACTGTACACCCACATTGAGGAGCTCAAGGCATAGCTTGTCAAACCTCTCAGGAGTAAGCTTATTTAGTATGCCTCTTACTCTCCTGAAGATTGCATCATGTCGTTCTTTTTCATTTGCGGAGTTGTTTGCTGCGGAGTTGTAATCTCATCTAGTGCTTCGTGCAGGAATCCGTTTCTGAGCGTTTTGCCCTGGGGTTCTCCCCAGGAACTCGCTGTTGCCAGCAGTCTTGGGGTAGTGCTGAGGTGCCCCCCTACTTCCTCCTCCGCCCGAAGAAGCACTGAAACGAGAAGCACCCTCTTCTGCAATCGCACTCTCCACTTGGGCGGCTTGACAACGAAGACTCTTCAAAAGAATAATATTAATGGATGGGGTGAGGAGGGAAGGGGATGGAACAAATGAAAAACCTTCACCGAGAACTCAGCAGCTGCCACTGCAGCTGCCTCCTCAGGATCCGGTCGTCGGGGACAGGGAAGGGAGGGGGAGGGGAATGGAAAACAAAAGAGGGGGAGGGAAGGGGGAGGAAGGAGTCGGGACTGGCCTGAAACTCTCAGCTCAAAAGAGTCGCTGCTGCAGTCACCACCTCCATAGAGCTCCCGCTCGCTGCTGGCCTCCATTCTTAATTTCTGAGAAATTTCCTTCAGAATTTAAATTTTTTTTTTAAGTTTTTTTTTTTTTTTTTTTTAAGTACAGTTACATATAGACGTAGAAAAAATCTCTGGGGATTTGTATGGCCCTCGGGGCTAAATTGAAAACACTGTTTTCTTGGACGAGTTCTTAAATACAAAGGGGAATTGCAGTATGGATTTTTTTCCTAAGGTAATGTTAATTCACTCATTCATCAAAGACCACAAAATTACTGTTTATTAAGTGCTCTGGATTCTGATAGGCCCTGTGGGAAATACAATCCAAATGTAGAGAATTCAAGGTTCATGGTCACTGCTGTCAATTTGCTGGCATTCAAGTGGGATGACAAGGTACACAACTGTGATAGGATTAGTATTAATACAAGGAGAGCAATGAAGTTATTCGTTGTGATGAAGTACTGGGTGGATTTTAGACAACTATAGGAACTTTGGAGAGAGATATATATGCCTGGAGGAGTATAGTAGAGACAGTTTTTGTGGTAAGTGTGATATTTGAGTTGAGCAGTGACCAGAAGTAACCCTTGGGTAGCAGGCGAAGAACAGAGAGAATGTCCTGTGCAGGTGGGCTGTGTTAGCAGCGGCAGGAGAAAGTAACCCTCCACCCCCACCCCGCGATAGATTCTGGGGATGAGTAATAGCAGAGTTTGTGTGTAGGATGCATGGAGAGAAAGTTCTAAGGGAGAAACACATGATTGTTGATGCACCAAGAAGGACACATTTCATCTGCGTAGTATTAATGCTCAGAATGTTTAAACTGAGTCTAACTATCCAA
Organism: Balaenoptera borealis; assembly: GCF_965194805.1. Lineage (NCBI taxonomy): Eukaryota > Metazoa > Chordata > Mammalia > Artiodactyla > Balaenopteridae > Balaenoptera > Balaenoptera borealis. Next base: position 9,893,819 of record NC_138860.1, read on the forward strand.
ATTGTAGCACATTCTAGAAAACCACTGCCCTGGACCTTTAAAAATGTCAACAACATGAATGACAAACAAGGCTGGGAAACTGTCCCAGATTAAAGGAGGTTGAAGAGACATGACATGTGTGACCCTAGATTGTAGCCCAGAGAGGAAAAGTAAATTTAAAAAACAAAGGATGTTATTGGTATAATTGGGAAAATTTGAAAATGGACGTGTATTAGATAATGGCATCGTATTACTGTTATAGTTCCTGAGTGACATAATTGTATTATTATATAGGAGAATGCCTTCATTCGTAGGAGATTTGCATTTAGGGATGAAGTGTTATGATATCTGCAAGTAATTCTCAAGTGGTCAAGAATATACTCGTGGGGGCTTCCCTGGTGGCGCAGCGGTTGAGAATCTGCCTGCCAATGCAGGGGACACGGGTTCGAGCCCTGGTCTGGGAAGATCCCACATGCCGCGGAGCAACTAGGCCCGTGAGCCACAACTACTGAGCCTGCGCATCTGGAGCTTGTGCTCCGCAACGAGAGGCCACGATAGTGAGAGGCCCGCACACCGCGATGAAGAGTGGCCCCCACTCGCCACAACTAGAGAAAGCCCTAGCACAGACACGAAGACCCAACACAGCCAAAAATAAATATAAATTAAAAAAAAAATGTTGAAGAATATACTCGTGCACACACACACACGCACACGCACACACAGACGAGAAACAAGTTCAGCAAAAGCTTAACATTGAGGAATCCAGACAAAGGGCATATGGGTGTTTCTCTTACTATTTTTGCAACTTTTCTGTAGATTTCAAAATTTTCAAAATAAAAAGGAAGGGGAAAATTAATTTTCTGTGAACATTTGGATGTTCATAATTTTTTTGTTTTACAACTTCTTTTATTTACGTGATACTCATTGAACATGTTAGTAAATGACCTCAGGGCTATATCACTCAGTTTTTGGTGGTTATTTTTGTGGAAACATTTGCTTTATGATCATCATTAACACATTTTAATGTAGTGTGAGCACAATGTAATCCTGAAAATGACTGGATAACTATGTACCATTTTTCCCCCCTTGAGTGATAGACTCATGTGACACAGCAGGCTTTTCAAATGGTCCTAATCCTTACCACCGTTATAAAACAACTTCTTATAAGCATTTTACTTTTATTAGGTGTTCATGAAATAGTATAGATTGATTCGCTATGAAATAAATAATCAATACCTATTTTTTATGTATGTATTGTATGCCTATAACTTGACCAAGTGCAATTCTTGCCTTTAGGGAATGTGTACAATTAATCATAATATATGCCTGGCCAGTTTACTCCAGGGCACGTCAGGCAATAGGGGATGATGATTTTCATGTGCCTCAGGGTTAATGAGAAAAGTGGTGTGATTTTTCTGATAACAGTGAGATTTGGAGAAACACACCTGGATGAATTGCATTGAGGCCAAAGATTTGGGCTGTTCCCAGGGAATCATGGCTTCCAGAAACTGCCAGCAATGGATAATTCTCCTTATTTAGGGCTGTACTGAGTGCCTTCCCCTTTAATCATTCCATCCGAAGAGCTTGGGCCATACCAGTTCTTTGGTAACGTGGTCTCTGCTGGCATCTGGAAGGAGTCACTTTTTAACAGGCTTTCCATCTGCTAAGATGATTAATGATACCTGCTCAAACGGCTAGAGCTGTTTTTCCTAGCGGAGTTTGTGGGCGTGTGCTGACTCATGCACCCTCTGACCTCATGTCCCCATTGTGATCTGGAGCATGCACGTCCAAGAGGACTGGTCAGGTGATTGCCAGGCTATACCCATGGAACAAAACCAAGCTAAATGTTGCACAACCTAAAAACTTGGCTGTGGAAGTGCCACACTCCAAATTATAAAATCCATCCCTTTTTTTTTTAATGAGAATTATCAGTTCAGTTCATCTGGTTTTACCTTCCATGGGGGGAAATTAGTATTAAGCAAATTCATCTCCCCATTCAACAGGGTCCAAATAATGCAGCCACAAAATTAAAGCAACATGGGCACTATTGTAAACTGAAATCACGGTTCACTTTACAATGTAAACCTGATAACCAAAGATCAGAAGGTGGATATGGAGTTCATTTATTTAAAACGTTCTGAACCCTGATATCCCCTAAATTAGGATACAGAGAAATACAAAACAAAATGGTAAAACAACAACCACAAAACGCAATTGTGAGGAAAGATTTCATAGGACGGGATTTCAGGAGCTGACTAACAGGTGGATCAAGTGTTCTGTTGACTGCAGAGCGCGTGGTGGACGAGACATGGCCAGGCTGTGGAGTGCCAGAGCTAGAATTGTAGCGAGTGCCTTCTAGTGTGCTTTGAGATCGAGTATCACACACCAAAGAAGAGACTAGACTTGGAAGGTTAGGAAAGGCAAGGTCTAAGGATGTAGAAGAATGATTTTAATCTACACAATATTATAAAAAATTATTAAAGGATTTAATTTCAGAATGAAGATACTGGGAACTTCAGGTTGAATAATTAAAACTGATTATTCCCAACTCGCTTTCCATACTTATTGGAAATTTATAATGAAAGGTATACACATATATTTTAAAAGGAATTCTACAAACCAAGTCTCCATTTCAATGTTAGATATTGGAAAAAGAATAGCAAATTAAATCCAAAGAATATAAAGGGAAGAAAATGATATGATACATTAAAGATGAATAGAACAGAAGAAACACACAATAAAAGAGATTAATAAAGTCAAACTCGCTAAATTGAAAAGATTAATAAAGTTGCTGAACGCTTAGCAAATGTGTGTGATGGTGAAAGACTGAAAACCTCCGTCATATCAGAAACCGCTAGGATGTGCTGTCACCACTTTGTGTCCTAGTATACTGGAGGCCCCAAGCAACGCAGTAAGAAAAAGACAACACTTTAATGTTAGCACAGTAGGAAATAGGCATTATTTGCATAAGATATAATCGAAAATTTGAGATTTTATACATAAATAGTATCAACTAATAAGAGAATTTAGCATGTGTGCTGATTATAGCCAGTGTACAGAAATCGTTGCATTTGTATATACCAATAACACAGGTAGAAATTAAACTTTAAAAACAAGATACTATTTAAGGCAATATAAATAATCCAAATACTTAACTCTAGGTGCAAGAACTCTATGTAGAACATTGTAAAATATTCTTTAGAGGAATTAAATACGATCTAAATACTATTGAATTCATGAATTGAAAGACTCAATCTTGTAAAGGTGGTAATTTTAAGAAAATTGATTAATACTATTCCATCAAAACCCCAGCAGATGTTTGTTGTTTTGGGGCTCTGGTTTGTTAGCTTCAGTGTGTGTGTGTGTAAATTGAAAAAGCAGTTTTCATTTTGAAGTTGGGAGTCGATTTTTCTACAAGTCTCACACTTTTTCCTAGTGTCTTGAACAAGGTGTAAACCCCAAGCACTGCACCAACAGCACCTAATGGTAAAATGGGCCCGTTTGTGTATCCCCAGGTCTCCATATGCCCAGGTGCAAGGTATGCTCACTGTGATACCACAGTGTGCTTCTGCTTCTATTCTAATGAGTCATTCACTGCTTAATTCTCTTCTAAGTTAAAAAGAAATCCATGCATGTGTCGTTGAGTGGTTTTGCTTTAAAGTTTATATAGGTCTGTGGTGGAAAATTGTGCTTATTAATTTTATGAAACTATTAAGTTAAAACAAATACATGATACTTTAACTGAAATTTGTGTTCTTACATATTAAGCATCATTATTCTACTCTCTTCATTGGTTGCTGCGACAGGAGAAACTGTTTGAAAAATATGGCTTCTACCCACATTCAAAAAGCAGACCAAGAATCTACTGCTTTGTCTGGTAAGTACTGATTTTCCACCGTGTTTGTCTGCCCTCTAGTGGTTATAGAGCAAAGTCCAAAGAAAAATTCCACAGGTCAGAATCAGATGATTTAGTTTTGAGAAACTATTATTATTATTATTTTAGTTCAGCCTGGCTCTCAGTGTTAACGTATTACTACATTTAGAAATCTGGGACAGGTCAATAGCCTAGACATTGGCATACACTTGTACAGTGCTGTTACATATGGTGTTATCAAGTATGCAAGATTTTTAGTTCAATACTAAAAGACTAATATCAAAATAATTTATATGTTGGTAAAAAAATAACAGTGGAACCCAGTCAAAATGATAATTATAGATAAAAGTTTTGAACCCTTACACATGGTGCTAAGCACTTTCCATACATTATCTGATTTTATCTACACAGCAATTGTGGAAGCAGGTCACCATTTTAGTGACCTGCTTCCATAATTATAGATAAGGAAACTTGGGCTTAATATGTGGCTAAGGTCAAATATATGACATCACTTATATGTGGAATCTAAAAAATAAAACCAACGAGTGAATATAACAAAAAGGAAACAGACTCACAGGTATAGAGAACAAACTAGTGGCTACCAGTGGGGAGGGGGAAGATACAGGTAGGAGGTTAAGAGGTACAACTACTAGGTATAAAATAAATAAGCTACAAGGATATATTGTACAACACAGGGAATGTAGCCAGTATTTTATAATAACTATAAATGGAATAGACCCTTTAAAAATTGTGAATCACTATGTTGTACAACTATAATTTATAATATTGTACATCAACTATATATCAATTTTAAACGTTTTGAAAAGGTCAAATATAAGCAATAATAATAGCTAACATTTTTAAAGCAACTTTTAAGTGCCAGAATCTCTACTAAGCACTTTGTATGTCTGTATTAGGCCAGGTTCAGGGTAGGAAACAGAAGCCTCTCCAGAGATTTAAAGTGGAAGTGGGTAGAGACAGGGAAGGAGTGCAGCCCTTACAGTCAGGGAAGGGCCAGGGAAGCAGGTTCTGGGGTGGCTGGGGTGCCCGCCGAGATGACACAGGCACAAGGAGCTGCCACCTCTGAGCTTGGCGCCGACATAAGACCACAGGCCTCACGAGACTGAAGAATCCGGACAGGACTGGTACTCCGCTGCGGGAAACCCCCCAGTTCTGACCCCTTGCTTGCCAGCAGAGACGGCTGCGCCGCAGGGACACGGCCTCTCGCTCCCGTCCAGCTTCTGCCTCTGGGGGACAGAGCACAGCTCACACACGGAGCCCTTGCTGCCAGGGAGTTGGCTTCCCTTCTGGCTGCGGTGGACCAGGAGGGAGCATGGGAAGGGGTGGGGGTGGACATGGGGGCAACTGAGCGCATCACACGCAACGTCTTGTCCGTCCAGACCCCACAGAGGCACGTATTTTTGTTTCTGCATTTTGGAGATGAGGAGAAGAGGCACCAGCAGGTGACATCATACACTGGAGCATCAGGGTAGGAAGCTGTGCCTCTTTTCTTCCAAAGCACAGCACGTCCCACTCTCTTGATGTGAGCGCACGGTGTCAGCATTCATTCCAGGTTAGAGTAACGTGGAAACGGCGCCCCCTACACACACGTCTGTCTGCATGTTTCATCAGGAGGAGACCCGGATTCAAAGAGAAGTGAATTGAAGACGGTGCTCTCCTGTGGTCTCCTGAGTGAGTTGGCTGCCTGGGCTTGGCATAAAAAGACGTAGAATCAAAATGCAGCGCTCCTGCTCATGTTCTTGCGGGAAAACAAATATGCTCCCTAACACTTGTAAGGCTGCCAGGCACAGGGAGCTCGTGGTGGTGCTGGCGCTGGAATGTGGGTGCGGTTGGCATATTTGGAGGAATCGGGGGGTGTTACGCGTACTCGGAGCAGAGGACGTGGGGTGCTGTTCTTGTCTGTCCAGCCGGGCTCGCCGGGCTGTGCCTCCACTCCACGTGCTCTCCAGGCGCGTCCTCAGCTCCAGAGGCGGATGTGGAGCCGCATCAGGCCAGTCTGACCGCTCACCTCAGGAATGAGCACTTTGGTAGAGGACCCAGCGGGACTGAGAATTAGAGCTGCAACGTTGTGTGGTAACCTTCGAGGCAGTCATTTCCTGACCGCTTTGAGTAATGCCGGTGATTCCTGTGGAGATTCCTGCGGGGGCGGGGGGGTCCTGATTCTGGTCTCTTCTGAGGCACAGTGGTTCATATATATATGTGTGTATATATATGTGTGTGTATATATGTATGTGTGTATATGTATATGTATATATACGTGTGTATATGTGTATATATGTGTATATGTATATATGCGTGTGTATATATGTATGTGTGTATATGTATATATACGTGTATATATGTGTATATACGTGTGTATATATGTATGTGTATATATACATGCATATATGTATATATGTGTACGTGTATATATGTGTATATGTGTATATGTATATACGTGTGGGTATATGTATATATGTGTGTATATGTGTATATGTATATACGTGTGGGTATATATGTATATATACGTGGGTATATATATGTACGTGTGTATATATGTATTATACGTGTGTATATGTGTATACGTGTGTATATATGTATGTGTATATATGTATATGTGTATATGTATATACTGTGGGTATATATGTATATGTGTATATATATGTATTTGTGTATATATATATACGTATATCTATATGTGTGTATATATACGTGTGTATATAGGTATATGTGTGTATATAGGTATATGTGTGTATATGTATATACGTGTGTTTATATATGTATATGTGTATATACGTGTGTGTATGTATATGTGTGTATATGTATATACGTGTGTATGTATATATGTGTGTATATAGGTATATATAGGTATATATGTGTGTATATATGTGTGTGTACATATGTATGTGTGTATATATGTATGTGTACATATATGTGTGTGAGTGTGTACATGTGTATACACATATTTTTGCAAGGCTGGTTGAAAACAGTGGCCTTTGTCCTCATCCAAGAGTGTATTAAAAGCACTTGGGGAGGGCTTCCCTGGTGGCACAGCGGATGAGAATATGCCTGCCAATGCAGGGGACACGGGTTCGAGCCCTGGTCTGGGAAGATCCCACATGCCGCGGAGCAACTAGGCCCGTGAGCCACAACTACTGAGCCTGCGCATCTGGAGCTTGTGCTCCGCAACAAGAGAGGCCGTGACAGTGAGAGGCCCACGTACCGCGATGAAGAGCGGCCCCCGCTTGCCGCAGCTAGAGAAAGCCCTTGCACAGAAACGAAGACCCAACACAGCCAAAAATAAATATAAATAAATAAAAATTTAAAAAATAATAAAATAAAATAAAAGCACTTGGGGAGCTTCTAAAAACCTCCTAAGCTAATGCTGCACCCCGGCGGTTGTAATTTAATGCATCTGAATGAACAGAGTGGGGCTCAGAAGTGCACGTTTCGAAAATTCTCTGGCGTGAGTCTAAGCTCACCTTTGTTGTGAATCATTAACCTAAAATGGATAGCGCTGTGATCTCTTCAGGAGAAACTGAAGACAGAGGCTCGGAGTTGTAATGACAACTTGAATAAGATTAAGTCATGAGCTAGCAATGTCACGGCTTCCTGGATTAGAAATAACTTGTTTGAATTTTAGGAGCTAGAGATTTAAAAGTGTCAGAATCTGGGCTTCCCTGGTGGCGCAGTGGTTGAGAATCTGCCTGCCAATGCAGGGGACACGGGTTCGAGCCCTGGTCTGGGAAGATCCCACGTGCCGCGGAGCAACTAGGCCCGTGAGCCACAATTACTGAGCCTGCGCGTCTGGAGCCTGTGCTCCGCAACAAGAGAGGCCGCGACGGTGAGAGGCCCATGCACCGCGATGAAGAGTGGCCTCCGCTTGCCACAACTAGAGAGGGCCCTCGCACAGAGGCGAAGACCCAACACAGCCAAAAATAAAAAAATAAAATAAAATAAAAGTGTCAGAATCAAGGATGTAATATTTGTAGGGAAATTAATTCTGGCCTTTTTGAAAGGTGCCTGGCATTTTTTTAAAAGGGAGTGCATATAAAAGATCTAAAGTGCCCTCAAGTGGCTAAACTCTAAATTACATTTTAGTGAAAAGATTTATTTGAAAAAGGTGAATAGAGAGGAGAGAATTCTTTGGAGTCCAGGATTTTCAATTCACAATATTAGAAGCTGCGATTTGAAAAGGAGATGTGGATGCCATGAGATGTGTCTTTTAGCTGAAATTTCCTCCCAAAATTGGTGGTGAATTATTTCCATCCCTAAACCTCAGGTGCACTAGGGATGTATATCAGCTTAGGAGGTCCATGTTTCACTTGCAGTTTTGTTTTCTTATTGTAACCTGGACTGGCCTCCTTAGACTCACTTCCCATTGAAATGCACCAGGATTATATCGTCTGGGTTGACACAGAGGAATAATCACATATTTTTGTAAGCCTTTGTTTATAATGAGGATTATGCATTTATTTATCCAACAAATATTAATTTAGGAGCTATTCTGTGCCAGCATTGCTCTGGGCATTGGGATTACAGTGGTCAACTAGACAGACAGTATCTCCATCCTCAGGGATGTGTGTGAGGTGTGTGCAGAGAAGACAAACAAGACCCAAATCGCACCCAGCGCAACTCACCATCACCCCTCCATAGGAAACGCCATCCATGCAGATCATTTGACGTGCTTTGAGGGGACTAAACATGGAGGTGGGACAGAATCTCGTGGGTGTGCTGGCAGCTTTAGGTAGGATGGTCAGGGATGGACTGAGGTGAGATATGAAAGAAGTCAGCTGTATGCAAACGAGGGGAAGAACAATCAGGTAGAGAAAGAGCAGGAGGGGAACAGCCAAGCGTGTTTACGGGAAGAGGACAGAAAGCAGAAAAGCTAACGCGCAGGGAGGAAAGGAGCAAATGGACCAAGAGGAGGCAGCTGCCAACCAGACCTTGACCGCTGTACTGTATTCCAAGCTAGTGAGCCAGCCACTGAAGGTTTTTTTTTTTTTTAATTATTTTATTTATTTATTTTTGGCTGTGTTGGGTCTTCGTTTCTGTGCGAGGGCTTTCTCTAGTTGCAGCAAGCGGAGGCCACTCTTCATCGCGGTGTGCGGGCCTCTCACTATTGTGGCCTCTCTTGTTACGGAGCACAGGCTCCAGATGCGCAGGCTCAGTAGTTGTGGCTCACGGGCTGAGTTGCTCCGCGGCACGTGGGATATTCCCAGACCAGGGCTCGAACCCGTGTCCCCTGCATTGGCAGGCAGATTCTCCACCACTGCGCCACCAGGGAAGCCCCATTACTCTCTTTTATTAGCCTATCAGTTATACTTCTTTCTTTAACTTTGTAATGGTTGCCCTAGAATTCTCAAGATACGTTTATAATTAATCCAAGTCCATGTTGGAAAAGCACCACATCACAGAGAGTGTGAGTACCTTATAGTAACAAAATAATCCTAATTCCTCCCTCCTGTCCTTTGTAGCATTACTTATTTTCATTTTGTTTATACATAAGCATCCTTAAGCACATATGTACTTAAGATACATACATCAGCATATGTAACCAAATACATTGTTGCTGTTATTTTCAACATACTGTTATCCGATAGATCAATTAAGAATAAGAGAAATAAAATAAAAGTTTTTATTTTACCTTCACTAATTCTTTCTCTGATGCTCTTCCTTTCTTTATGTAGATCCCAGTTTCTGACCTATATTAATTTCCTTCCCTATAAGACTTTTTTTGGACATTTCTTGGAAGGAGGGTCTACTGGCAACAAATTCCCTCAATTTTGGTTTGTCTGAGAAAGTCTTTATTTCTCCTTCACTTTTGAAGGATAACTTCACAGGGAACAGAATTCTAGGTTGGAGGCTTTTTTCTCTCAATACTTTCAGTATTTCACTCCACTTTCTTCCTGCTCACATGGTTTCTGAGGAGATGTTGGATGTAATCTGTATCTTTGTTCCTCTGTAGGTAAAGTTTTATTTTCCTCTGGCTTCTTTCAAGATTTTTTCTTTATCTTTGATTTTCGATAGTTTGAAGATGATACGCCTACATACAGATTGTGTTGGTGTTTATCCTGGTGTTCTCTGAGCTTCCTGGATTTGTGTTTTGGTGTCTGACTTTAATTTGGGGAAATTCTTAGTCACTATTTTTTCCAATATTTCTTCTGTTCCTTTCTCTCTTCCGTCTCCTTCTGGTATTCCCATTACATATATGTTACATGTTTTGTGGTTGTCCCACAGTCCTTGGATAGTCTGTTCTGTTTTCTTCAGTCTCTTTACTTTTCTCTTTTTGGAGGTTTCTGTTGACATATACGCAAGCTCAGAGCCTTTCCTCACCTGTGTCTAGTTTACTAACAAGCCTATGTAAGGCGTGCTTCGTTTCTGTTGCAGTGCTTTTTATCTCTAGCATTTCTTTTCCTTTCTTTCTTATGATTTCCATCTCTCTGCTGATATTGCCCATCTGCTCTTGCATGCTGTCTGCTTTACCCATTAGAGCCCTCAGCGTATTAATCACAGTTGTTTTAAATCCCGTCTGATAATTCTAACATCCCTGCCATGTCTGGTTCTGATGCTGGCTCCTTCTCTTCAAATTGTGTTTTTTGCCTTTTGGTAGGCCTTGTAATTTTTCTTGATAGTGGGACATGATGTACCAGGTGAAAGAACTGCTGTAAATTGGCCTTAGTACCTTGGTGGTGAGGTGGGAGGGGAAGCGTTCTATAGTCCTGTGATTAGGTCTCCGAATTTAGGGAGCCGAGGCCTCTGGGCTATGAGCTTCACAAGTGTTTCTAAGTTTTCTCTCCCATCTTAGGTGGGGCAGGATGGCTAGAGCGGGCTGCAGTTGGGTATTTCCCTTTCCCCCAGTCAGTTAGGCTCTGATAATCCCCCAGCAGGCTAGGCTCTGGTTAACGAGTTTCCCCTGAGGGCAGCCTTGTTAAGAAGAGAGTGCTTTGGTGTATTTCAGATGGTTCCTTTTCCCCTCCCACTGCCGGAGCACAAGGAGATTTTTCTCTGATATTTACCGTGGAAGCCTTGTCAAGATCCTGGAGGTAAGTGGCACAAAACTATGGGGGACCTGCTATGACTGTGTTTACCTGCCGTGTTTAACAGTGTTGTCCACACTGAGTCTCCAGCAATTCATTAATTACAGTGTGGGGTTCCCCCCGCCAGCATTAGTTCCCATAGCTGTTTCTGCTCCAGTAAACCACAGCTCCCTGTATTTGACTGTCTATCTCTCCAGTCTTGGGGACAGCAGTTTGCCCTGTGTCCTCATGTTTCTCATGGATCCAAGAAGAGCTGTTGATTCTTCCGTCTGTTCAGCTTTTTACTTGTTGGGAGGGAGTGGCAACTTCCAGACTCCTTACATGAGGAACCAGAAACCAGAAATCTCCCCTTTTCCTCTAATATTAAGCTCTGAATAAAAAGCCATTCATTTACAAACAGAAATTAAAAATGTATCACAGTCATATATCACCTATACTTTGAGTATCAGATTTAGGAACTCCCAAACTGCCTAATATAATATAGCATCTTCCAAATAGAAGGCATTTGACAAATACTTGTTGAATGAGTACATAAATGTATGAACTTCATTTACTATGACCATTTATTATTTATTTATCTTGAAATGAGGAATTAAGTATCTTTTAAAAATTTTTTAATTGAAATATAGTTGACATACAATATTGTATTGGTTTCAGGTGTAATGCATAATGATTTGACATTTGCATACATTATGAAATTACCACCACAGTAATTTGCATCTGTCTCCATGCAAACTTATTACAATATTCATTTATTATTAAATTTAAAAGAAATCCAGTTCATTTGCACTATTTAAAGAGTTTGAATCATCTACCTGTTCTGTCTATTATTATATTGGAATAGTAGAAATGGTTTTACTGTTAGAATAGATTCTGGTGGTCAGGAAACAGCATTTGCCCTTCCCCAGACTAATTAAGAAACGTTTTAAAATTAAAAATGTAATTAATTATATAGTGAATATTCAACCCCTCGAGGTCTTGTTTATATATATATTTTTTTTATTAAAGTATAGTTGATTTACAGTGTTGTGTTAGTTTCTCATGTACAGCAAAGTGATTCAGTTATATATATTCTTTTTCATATTCTTTTCTATGCTGGTTTATTACAGGATATTGAATATAGTTCCCTGTACTATATAGTAGGACCTAGTTGTTTATTTTACAGCAGTTTGTATCTGCTAATCCCAAACTCCTAATTTATCCCTTCTCCACCCCCTTTCCCCTTTGATAACCATAAGTTTGTTTTCTATATCTGTGAGCCTGTGCCTGTTTTGTAAATGAGTTCATTTGTATCATATTTTAGAGTCCACGTAGAAGTGATATCATATGGTATTTGTCTTTCTCTGTCTGACATACTTCACTTAGTATGATAATCTCTAGGTCCATCCATGTTGCTGCAAATGGCATTATTTCATTCTTTTTATGGCTGAGGAATATTCCATTGTATATATGTGCCACATCTTCTTTATCCATTCCTCTGTCGATGGACATTTAAGTTGCTTCTATGTCTTGGCTATTGTAAATAGTGCTACTATGAACATTGGGGTGCACGTATCTTCTCAAATTAGAATCAGATCTTGTTTTTAAATCCATGGTAGAACCCAGCAGAGTGATCTGCACATAGCAAGTACTCAACAAATATTTGTTGAATTTAATTAGACTTTCAAGAAAACCTGTCTTCATTAAACTTAGCAAAGAAAACTACACATATTTGTTTCATTTCAGGAAATCCAGGAGGGCCCAATCACCCCAAATCATTTTCAGAAGGAGACCAATAATATCTGAAATGCCACTTTAGAAAATCACTTCTTTACTCATCAAATCTAGCTGAAATGTTTAGTATGTAGCAGCCACACTGCTAGGTGCTGGGAACACTAGGCCACAGTCTGGTGCAGAGAGTCAGGCGTGCGAATAACGTCACCTATTTTGTTGTCTTTACTTTTTTTTTTTTTTTAAATGTATTTATTTATTTATTTATTCTTGGCTGTGTTGGGTCTTCGTTTCTGTGCGAGGGCTTTCTCTAGTTGCGGCGAGCGGGGGCCACTCTTCATCGCGGTGCGCGGGCCTCTCACTGTCGCGGCCTCTCTTGTTGCGGAGCACAGGCTCCAGGCGCGCAGGCTCAGCAGTTGTGGCTCACGGGCCTAGCTGCTCCGCGGCATGTGGGATCTTCCCAGACCAGGGCTCGAACCCGTGTCCCCTGCATTGGCAGGCGGACTCCCAACCACTGCGCCACCAGGGAAGCCCCGTCTTTCCTTTTTGACAAATGATCCTCATCTGCCTGTTGTGTAGTGTGCGCCTCTCTGCAGCCGGCTCCTTTTCTAAGTGTTTTCTTATTCTTCTTAGCATCGTGCCTCTTGGAAAGGTGAGCAGTTCTGAAAGAGAGTTGGGTGAGGTGTCAGAGGAAAGGGTGGGCCTGCAGGTTCTGAAGATGAGCCAGTTTCCCCACACCCTCCCGTGTTCTGGGGTTACAAGAAGGTCCCCCCGGGGCTCTGTGCAGTCTAGAATGTCTCTGATTTGGTACGAGGTGGGGGATGTGCGTACCTATACGTGCACGAGTGTGTGTTTGTCCACCCGTGCACACACAGGCGTGCTGAGATCTTTTTTCCTTCTCCAGTGGGCAAGATCAGCACCTGCAGGGCTGCTTGCTACCGTATTTTATTCTCTGTGCTGTCATTCCCATGGCAGACAGCTTTTTTATATATTTCCTCTTTCAGTTCCACCTTCCTGGGGCCACTTCTTTGCACCACAAAGGCATCTTGGAGGCTCCCGCTGCCCGTCCCCCATGGGAATCTTGCTATTCTAACCAGAGACCAGAGACCAGAGACTGTTTGCCCCTGAACGTGGGATGTAGCTACGGTGAACTCAGCACGCTGCATACACTGCCTGGGTTCTGCTGAGATCCTGGTTAAACTTTCAAGGCCCTGGTTTAATTATCATTGCCCTTTGGAACTCTTTTCTATGTATTTTCATCCAGAGTTATGGACTTTCATCAGTTTTTATTGAAGATGAGGTGGTCTTTTCTGTTTTTCTCCTTATTATTGTTGGATAGTTTCTAAGAAAGAGAGGGACAGAGAATCTTTAGCTCTGCCTTCTTTTCCCAGAATTCTCTCAGAAGGCTTAAAAAGTAGTTGTAGTGGGATTGAAGAAGAGAAAGATGGAAGGCTAAAAATTGTTGGTGATAGAAAATCAGAGTTGAAGATTTAAGAAGTGAAGTGTTAGATGGTGACATGTTCAAATATACTCTTAAGTATCCGAGGTCGAGTGGAGATGAAGAAGTATGGAGGTGAGGTAAGACACTGTCAGGCCGGGGTCTTGATTCCAACATCCATGTGAAAACTGATGGATAACTGCAGTAACTGGCAGTGAGGAGAAGGCTGTGGATCCCATAGCAAAGTTCTCAGAGCACGTGCGTTCATTGAAAGCTATGGGTAAGAGAGTAAGAAGGCAAAGTTTTTATGCTGTGTCTTAAATGAGAGAAGTTGCATCCCATAACAGTTGAAGAGAAAAATCATTAAGTGCAAGAAGTAGGGGCAGGCCTGGTAGGCAGTGTCTGCAGGCATCAGCCGGAGCTGGGGGTCTGGAGGACGTGGGGAGGGGGGCAGTGACGGATCACTGGAGGTGGAGCTCTGTGTCAGGAGAGATGGCTTCTGCTTTCACATAAATCATAGCACCTTTGCCGGCATCGGGTCTCATGCCTTCCTAGGCATTTTTCATGATACACAGAAACTCTGCTAAAATCTGTGCTGGAGTTTCTGATTTCATTAAATTTTCACAGTTGTATTCTCCCTACTTCTTAATTAATATAGAGTAGAAAGAAAAATACTATTAAAAAATGTATGGTAGCTGCTTTTTCTTTCTGATGGAACTGCTTAAATTATCTCTGGGGTAGATGGTTCTTTTGTTGGTGAAAACACTGAGATGGGCTCTGATGGCATTTTTGCTTGAGAAACACAATGCTGTCGGTCTCATTTGGATGGAGTCAGTGGGAGAAGGACAGGCGTGGACTGTTTGACAAGATAGAGTGAGAGGAATTTTGAGTTATGGTGAGTCAACCAGAGGAGATCATCTAAGTGACAGTCAAACGAGGAGGAAGGAGGGCCTCATGAATGTGATGGAAGGCAGGGGACTTGTGGGTGAGTCTGGACACTGAAGAGTATTTCCACAGCAGAGGAGTGATAACAAATATCTAGAAACAGCGATGTCCTCCACTGAATTTGCACTAATTCCTTTCCATTTTATACCTTTATATGGTTACTGTCAAGTTTCCATTGAATGCTTTTTTGGCTCAAAATAGCCTAGTGTTATTTATAATTTGGGGAAAGAAAGAAAGAGTTTCGGTTAGGACTGGTCATTACTCTGTGTGGCAGAAAACTTGAAAGAGCATGGCTTAAATATGATGGGAAATTTATTTCTGCTGTAAAGAATTCTAGGGGAGGGCCATCCAGGGCAGGAGTGCCAGCCCCAGGGTCATCAGGAACCCACAGCCCTTCCTGTTCTCCATTCAGCCACCTGAGGGTACGGTTCTCATCCAGCAGTTCCCTGTGGTCACTACAGCAGGCATCAGACCCCATCCTACCGGGGGTAGGATGGGGAAAGGGAGGAAGAAGGGCATGTTTCCTCTTTTCCGAAGAGGCTTCCTGGAAGTCGCACAGAACTCCTCCATTTCCACAGACCTTTTTACGCATCTCACTCACCACTACTTAGAGACAAGGGAGGCTGGGAAACCAAGACTCCTAGCTGACTGCAAGCTGTCTAGCTGAAAATTAGTATTCTTTATTTTGAGAGACAAGGTGAGCACATGTATTTGGAAGGAGACAGGTACTGGTGTTTCTGCCGCAGAAACATGAAATCCAGCAGGAGGGGCAGGAGGGGCAAGTGGGCCAGCTGGGGACCACAGCTGGGTGAGGTGGCAGCGTGGAGATCCAAGCTGTGACGTGGGCTGACTCAGAAAAGTAGCGCCTCTCCATCCTCATCCCCTCAACCCGGCTCTCAAGAATGCTCGGGAATTTACTGGAGGAGACCGGTAGAACTGCTACAGCAGGTGACGAGGGCTCGAGCTATCCTTCTTCAATACTCTATTTGATCTCAATAGGAAAAATCTACGCCCAAGGGGCAGACACATGAATTATGGTGCAGGAGGCCCCTTCGCCCACTTGTTAGGGTGGGACAGCTCCAACTTGACTTCGCTTTCCAGCTCTCCTCTTTACCCGCCCCACACGTTTATACCTTTATATTCCCTGTATTGGTAAAAATATTTATTGAATAGTTAAATGCCTTTTAAAAGTATTTCTAACAAACATCATCTCTCTCTATCTCTTTTTATAAAACAAATATATCTTGTATGAATTCAGGATGGTTGTCAAAACCTTGGCTAGTTATATAAATCTTGACCTATGGACCAAAAGTCTGATTTTCATTGTATATGTCCTGTTACCGGCTGTCTTGGGAAAATATGGAGGGAGCTTCAGGGTCTGTGATCAGCTGTCCATAGGGTTAAGATTCCCCAAAGCAGGAGGAAAGCAGGAAACTATTATCCTAGCCACTTGGCCTAGAAGCCAAAAAACTCTCTCTGGGGAGGAGAAGAGTTTTCCAGCTCTGGGTGTGGGAATAAAAACTGTTGTATGTGGGCTGCCAGTGCAATATTGGCGTCACTGCAAAAGTCCCTTACTCCTGCTTCCAGAAGACTTGATTTACAGAGTTTTGAAAAAAGTAGTGGGAAAGGAGAGGGGCAGATGGATTTATAATTTTATTATAATCAGATATGTTTCAAATCTTTTAAAATAAAACCTGAGCCCTGGGTATTTTTTCTTTGACCGGTGTATCTTGTGAACTAAGGTCAACATAGCATTTAAAATTCAATAATTTAGTTGGTGGATATAATAGAAATCACAATTACAGGTGAATTTTGCTCCTTTAAAGCAAGAATTCTCAAAACGTTTGGTTTTAGAGACCCTATACACACTGAAACGCTATTAAGACACTAAGGAAATTTTGTTTATATATATTTATAATAAAAATTAAAACAGAATTTTAAATGTTTATATGGATTCATTTGAAAACCCATAATAATCTCATCACATGTTAACGTAAATAACATAATTTTAATGAAATAACTAGATTTTCCAAATAAAAATTGAGTGAGAGGAGTGGCAGTGTTTTACCCTTCTGCAAATCTTTCTACTACATGTCCTACTAGTGGACTGCTGGATTAACCTATCTGCCTCTGCATTCACTCTTTGGTGATATGTTTCTTTGGTTGAAGTAAATGAAGAAAATTCAGCATTGTACGCACATATATAGTTGAAAAAGGGAGGAGCGTTTTAATAGCCTTTGTAAATAATTGTGAAGAACCTTCTTTGATACCACACCCAAACTCAGCAAGTGGTAGTTTCTTAAAAGTTAATGGTAATGTGGAATCAATAAACATTTCATTACATTAAAATCCATTGGTCTATCATGTTATTTGAATGTAGTTTTTACCCATGCATATTTCTGTAATATGACACATTGAACATTTGGAAAATATTATGTTGAATTTTGTAGTCTTCCAAATGTTGATGAATTTCATTATACAATATCCAGAAATTTCATTAATATCACTACCAAATTTACCAGAAAAGTCTGGAAGTGTTGGAAAGCTGTCAAGCTAATGGAAGCTTTTACTTGAAGCTTACACAGTGTTATTTGCAGTAAATACTGTTAGTTGTTATCCTTAAGTGACAGGCTCTTTGTTCATGTTTGAGAAAATGTCTGACAAGATTCAAGTCTGAATAATATTTGTTTTCCAGCTGTTCTTTTCAGTAAAAGTGATGTTTCATGAAAATAGTAGAAGGTTCGGCTCACAACTTAAACAATTGCACAAATGTTTTTCCCCATGACAACCATCAGATTTTGACACGCAACAGAAGTGCCTTATGTGTACTTCCCATCTTGTCACACAGAATATTAAAAAGACATGTACTCAAGGGTCCAGGTTTAATAATATTAATATTTCTCTGCTTGGTCAAGGACATCCTTAAGTGGAAATGGATGTGTTGGCCTGAAGAAAATAATGACCACTATGCAGCTTGGTGCCACTGCCTCCATTCATTCTAAAGTGCCAGCTGTTTAATCCATCACCGTTTTGCACATTCAGTGCAGATGTCAACACAGTGAAAATGACAAAGTCTTAGTCTTATTATTAAAATGGCTCTAACCTTTTGGGGACCCTCAGGGGGCTGAAGACCACATTTTGAGAGGTGCTAAACTAAATTATTCAATAATATGTTTCAACATAACTTAGCACAAATCCACTAGATTTTAGTGTTCAGTTCTATTTTTGAACTCCTTGAAAATTAATAAGTTTGTATTCTTAACCTCATTTAAATAAGTAGTTTATTGGACAAAATTATATTTTGATGATTAAAAGATGTCTACTAGCGATTAAAGTGGTTGAATATTTTCCCTTCCCTGTTAATCCCCTTCCTTGGAGAATATAATTTATGAAGCAGCAGACAGAAGGTGACACTGTCTCTGAGTTCCATCTTAGTGAAGGTTGATGGGATCAAAAAAAACCCTGTTAATTTAACATGCTATTTTAAAGTAGAGCTTAATATTTATCATATTTTCTTCAGTGATACTGACCTCTTACTCTTTTTAAAAATGTCTTTCAGTCATTCATTGAAATTGTTAAACCTCATTATCTGGTGAGATAGATTATTTCCAAACAGTGAGTGTATCTTACAGATAGTAGGGATTGTATTCTTGTTTCTGTAGTCACCTGTGTTTCTCTTGCACTAGGCACAGGGCACGGTTTTACCGGGATGCCCACAGGGATCTCTTTCAGCTCCCTTTGTTCACCTTTTCTTCTCTTCTGGAAACTCCATGTGCCATTCATTCTTCTACAAAGCTGCCAGCTTCTTTCTGAACCCGAGTTTCCTCTCTCCACAAGTGTGTTTGCAGAACACACTCCAAACTTATTTGTTCCTTTCTGCCTGTAGAAAAAAAGCATATAGACCCTTATTTGTTTTTAGATAGTAACTAAAAACCAATATGGGAAATATTAAAAATTTAAAAGTCAATTCAGTCATCCCATCTTCCATCTGTTTTATTTGAGCTGAGTCGCTTCCATTTCAATATTCTGTCACATCATCTGGCCTCCACCACTTTCTCCTTTGCAATAAGCCCCCTGGTCTTCACTTCCTTTCCCATTCATCATAGATTTTCATGGTCCAGCTCTTGAACAGTTCTTAATCACATATTTAATTATCTTTCATTTTTTATCTACTGTGTACTGAATTGTATCACCCCCAAATGCATGGGCTGATGCCCTAATTCCCAATATGATGGTATTTGGAGATGGGGCATTTGGGCCATAATGAGAACTAGATGAGGTTGTAAGGGTAAGGCACATGATGGCATGTGTCCTTACTAGAAGAGGAAGAGAGACCCCGTGTGCTCTCTCTCTCTCTCTCTCTTTGCCGTATGAGGACACAGTGAGAAGGTGGCCGTCTGCAGTGTAAGAAGAGAGCTCTCACTGGGGAGCTGAATAGGCCAGCCCCTGGATCTTGGATTTCCTAGCCTCTAGAACTCTGAGAAATATTTATATTCTATTGTTTAAGCCACTCAGTCTACAGTATTTTGCTATGGCAGCCTGAGCTAAGACACCATCTATCTGGAAGAATTTCTATCTTAGATCAATTCAACTGCCTACTTTTTCCATGTCCACACTTGATCGAGCTGTTGAGCAAATCTTGAGATTTCCAAATGATTGGTGACACAGTGTGTTTCTATTCATTACCCTATCTAGGAGGCCTTGTAGTTAGAATGGGAGAAATCAGTGAGAATTTTGATCCTTTTCTACTCTCTTCAAACTTGTCTCCATTTCCCTCTCACTCTCACAACAGAGAACTGCTTCTTCTACTTCGTTGGAGGAACTGGAAAGAAACACGTAGTTTAGAGAATCTGAATTCATATCTTTGACTCTGACACATTCTGGTTGTGTGATATTGGACAAACTATCTTCTCTGAGATGTTCTTTTTCATCTGCAAACTGGGAAGATATTATCAATGTCACAGAAAGTTCTGAGTATTAGATGAACTCTAATCACCCTGAGACATAAAATGTAATCAATGAATATTGATTACTCTGTTTGTTCATATTAGGAAATTGAGACCACGCTATGGGAATTCTCTCAACTTCCTGCCACTGCACCTTTAAATTTCTTTATATTCTTGTTTATTCTTTCCTTCCATTGCAATGTAATGGTCCTTCTTCAGACCCATTCCTCGGCTGTGCTATGCCTTCATTATACCTTCGTGAGGTCTTTGTTCTGTCAGTTATTCCCACTGTCTCCTCTAGCTTCACCTTCCTCCGTACTGGATCCTTCTCATTAACCTTTAGACTGAGACAGGATTCTCTGATATTTTAAAGTAAAGCTATTGATATTTGCTTCTCTCTCATTATTGCCCTATCTTGCTCCTTTTCTCAAACCATCACCTTCCTGAATCTGGTTAAAGGCTCACCACTCGGGCTTCCCTGGTGGCACAGTGGTTAAGAATCCGCCTGCCAATGCAGGGGACATGGGTTTGAGCCCTGGTCCGGGAAGATCCCACATGCCGCAGAGCAACTAAGCCCGTGCGCCACAACTACTCCCGTAAGCCACAACTACTGAGCCCACACGCCACAGCTACTGAAGCCCGCATGCCACAGCTACTGAAGCCCGCGCACCTAGAGCCCGTGCTCTGCAACAAGAGAAGCCACTGCCATGAGAAGCCCGCGCACCGCAACGAAGAGTAGCTCCCGCTCGCTGCAACTAGAGAAAGCCCACGCGCAACAATGAAGACACAATGCAGCCAAAAATAAACAAATAAATAAATAAATTTATATATTAAAAAAAAGGCTCACCACTCAGGATCCAACTTAGATGGCACTTCATCTGGAAGTCTGCCCATAATTCCTGCAGTCTTGTCTAGATGCCCTTTTTTTTTTTTTTTTTAATTTATTTAATTTATTTTTGGTGTGTTGGGTCTTCGTTTCTGTGCGAGGGCTTTCTCTAGTTGTGGCAAGCGGGGGCCACTCTTCATCGCGGTGCGCGGGCCTCTCACTGTCGGGGCCTCTCTTGTTGCAGAGCACAGGCTCCAGACACACAGGCTCAGTAGTTGTGGCTCACGGGCCTAGTTGCTCCGCGGCATGTGGGATCTTCCCAGACCAGGGCTCGAACCCGTGTCCCCTGCATTAGCAGGCAGATTCTCAACCACTGCGCCGCCAGGGAAGCCCTAGATGCCCTTTTTAATGTCATATCTTAGCAAACTTCTCCTCCCTGTCAAAGCACGTATCACGCTAGAATTGCCTCATTGCTTTCATTGTCTCCCAAAATATTGCAAGCTCTCTCAGGGCAAGAAACCTGTATTTATCTTATTTACTATCATATCTTCAATACTTTGCACAGTGCTTGGAGTATAGTAGGCATTCAATAACCATTTATTAACTGAATAAGGGGAAACGGATAAAACTTAAGGAAAACTAACAAGAGAAGTTGAAAATGTTTGAGATATTTTAAAATCATTGTCTTGAGTACTCACTGATTTATATATTATCCTGAAGCGCTGTTACAAGTTGTAAGATATATTTAAACAGTTAACAAAGTAGAGACTTGATGCTACGGAGGGCTAATATTAATCCTTATGTACAATATAATTTAAGAGTAATTAAATGGTCAGTGCACTTTTGAACTTGCTGAATTGCTTTCCCATTTGCTGTCTGCAGTCAAACTTAACTTCTCCCAGGGGTAATAATGGTGGAAGGCCAGAAATTTGTGGAAAGGCTTTCCTTTTCTTTCTTTTTTTAACTCACAAATAATATTCTTGAAATCTCCCATATTCTGAATGGAACCAGCCTTACTTAAAAGGGCACTTGGGATGTTCTGAGCATGACACAGAATATATTGAGGATTATAAATCTCAGACCATTGAATGAGGCGATAGTTTCCTAGACGAGATGCCGAACTCTCTCCCTCCTTTTGTTTTGTCATGGAAATGAGAAGGGCTGCCATCCAGGAGCATCCCAGGGAAGAGAGTAGACTATTTTGGCTCATAAGATTCTATGAAACCTGTGCTCTCTGAGTTAAATTATGTTGCCTGACTCCTAGGGCACGGAGGATACCCTGTGGCCAATAAAATATTTTGACATTCTTTCATTCATGGTCTCTGCTTCCTTTTGGAAATTATGCCAGTCACAATGGGCCGTGATGACTACAATAAAAAAAATGGCGGGGTTGATAGGTATATGTAGCCACAAACAAATAGCTCTCCCTGTTTTTATTCCTGGGGCTGGACCTTAATTATTAAGATGTTTTCATCATATAAATCTTCAGCAACCTCAAGGTCAAGGAAAGCCCCTCTTCCCAGGAAGTAGTATTGAAGTACACATTAGAAAAGACAGAAATGCTACATAGCTTGATCGATGCCCATAAAATGCTTCTTACTCAAGTGGGTAATTTGCAATTCAGCAACCCAGATGCTGGTGTCATCCTAACCTCCACGCCCACCAGATACCCTGGTAATACCACAGTCCTTCTCCAGGACCATAGGGCCTTTCTCCCTCTCCTCTTGAGAACAGCCGAAGGAAGGGAGAGATGTGATTCCCTTTACTGTGCTGTATATGAAAGTTGCCGAGGCAAAACAACAAAACAAAACAAAAAACAATGAACAGGCTGGGCTTTTTGCCTGGGCCCATTGTCTTAAGGCACTTCCTCTGGCCTGACTTGAAAATAAAATCAGAGGAAGATTAATGTTTCTTGTCCTATTTATTGCAATATAGAAAATGATATATTATAATAATTCCCTAATATTTTTCTATACTGAACATTTTTGCTGACCAGCATAAGGGTTACCCAAGGTTCCTAATTAGTGACCCATGGACTTGGAGGTGAATGCATACCTTGCTGGTAACATTGGTTTTTATGGCTGTACACAGGTGCATTTTCCTTAGGGGATCTTATCAGATTACCCAAGAAATTCAAGACCTGGAAAGGATTAAGTTTTGTTTACCTATCTATATAAAAATATATAGATATAGTTACAGTTAAAGATATGGATATAGACCCCATCAAATATATATTATATATAGTATATATATAACTATATATGCATGCATACATGTGTGAATACATATAAATACACATACACATGCTCATATTACTTACACATATGCATATAATACCTACCAACATGTAAAGTTGTTGACATTTTAAAACAACCAAAGGTTTTACAAAAAGAAAAATGCTTGATTGCATTGAACATTTTTCTCGTAAGGAGACTTAGATCATAATATGTTTATGCAGAGGTCACTAGGATGATAAATTGCTTGGGGAAAGAAAAAGCTACAGAGATGGTTTGTCGTAAGGTCAAAGCACAAATCGAGACTGTATAATTTCATCCTTCTTATTCTTTTTATTTTCGTGATTTTTCTTCTTGGCTTGCTTTTACCCAAATGAGTATCAATAAATGGCCATGTCAATATTAACAATGAATGAATTAAGCCTAAATAATTAATTTCATTAATGTCTTCCCATCACTCACCAAGGGCACATGTATCACTTTAGAACTGTCAGGGCTAAAACAAGTCATGTAATGTCCTTTCTAGATTTAATGCTTTCTACCTCTCACGATACATAGAGAAAACACTGAGATTATATTCTCTGTTCAAAGGGCCAGAGAAAAATCCAGCATTTTTATCATGGAAACTTTACTGTTGAGTTCCACAGACACAGTTTGAGGGCCTGAAATGTGACATCAGAGTTCTCCAAGTCTTTCAGAGACGCCTCAAATTCCTTCTGACCATGCTTTGGATTTATCATCTCTGTGGCCGGCAGCACAGACATGTCCTGGGCATTCACCCGTTTTGCTGTGTGTTTAGCTGGACAAAGGAAGTGCTGAGCAATGCAGAGAATATATACTTTGAAAAGGTCTCTAAGCACCGTTTTGTTCATAGTCAGTGATGCACTTGAGCCAGCAAGTGTTTAATTTCTAACTTAATAAAATTATCAAAATGTGGATCTTAAAATAGGTATTTAAGAAATGTCTCTTTGGGGAGCGATTGCCATCAGCAGCATGGAAAGCTCGCTTGGAGATTGCAATAGTACTTACTGTAAAAGAGCATCTGCTCCTGGGCCTATTAATCCTCTTGCTTATAAAAAGTATCCAGCCCTAAGAGCAAACAGGAAAGGAAGGGGGTGGGGAGGGCGGCTGAGTCCACAGCTCGAGGCCTCCGATGGGGAGGGAGGGCCCGGCCAGTGAGCACATCCCTGAAAGCCACTTTCAGGCACTAGTGTCCCGCATCTGCTGGCTCCTTTTGTTTTATCGCTCTGTAAGGCCATGTCCAGTTTATTCAACATAATGTAGTTAATGAACATGAACTCTTTAGGGTCGCTAAGGACCTTTCCTAATGAATATCAGAACCTTAGAAAGGGAAATGATGATAAGGGATGCAACAGTATTCTTTGAATCACTAGACCAAATAAATTGGACAAGACATAATGGCTTCTCATTTTTGCCAGAGACTCATTCCGGTTCTTTGGAGAGGAATTCAATCATTTTTGTTTCGGCCAACTCTTTATCAGCTGTTTGAATTATTTGATGAATAGCTCCAGTGAATATTCTGGGGCCAGGAATTTTTATGAATAGCTTAGCGTGCTTGTCTGTATAATAGAAGAATTCAGAATATTTCGGTTAAGCATGTTTTTCTTGCCAAATCTTGTATCTGAAGTTAAGTGTTATTAAGCGATGTACTCACTTGGTATCTTTTGAGAGTTGCTTTCATTTTCACCTTTATATTTCAGTAGAATAATACCAATGAAATCACTCTGAGGATGAAGAATGCCACCAGCTTCCACTAAGATTAATCACCCTTTTAAAAGTAGATGATGCTGTTTTAAAATTAAAATACAGTCTTCTAGTGTTTAAATTATTTTCTCATTTAATAATAATATCTTAATAACTCGCTCTCATATAGTGCTTATTATCAGCTTTACCTGTGTAATTCATTTAATTTTCACAAAGACTGTATGAGGTAGATACAATTAATATCTCTGTTTTACAGAGGAATTTAGAAGTATACTCAAGGTCACAGAGCTATTAGGTAGCAGAGTTGAGATTGAACCAATGCCCCAGAGACTGTGTTCTTCACCACTGAAGAACACCTCTGAAGACCTTCACCACCATACTACCTTTTAAAAATTTATAACACAAGTTAGGATTATTTAGTGTTGTTGATCAACTATGTGGTAATATAGAGGAAAATTTGAAAACTAGTCATGACATTACAAAAAAGAGCAATTAGCCTGAAATCCATAGGTTTTTTGGGTTTTTTTTTTTTTTTACCTTATTGATCATGCTCAATTAAAGGTATTTAAGGCACATGGCCTTATGGATTTTTGAGGCTGCAAGGAACAGAGATGTGTTTGGTTACGGTATATAATAGGACTTTTGATTGAGGAAGAGCAGGAAGTAGCCTGAAAAGCTACATTTCCAGCCCCACATTCAGAATAAAACTGTAATTCTGTAGTCGTGCCTTAGGGAGAAGTGGAACTTTAGTGTTTGGCATTGCTCTGGTCATAACCTGGTTCTCTGGTGCTGCCTCCAGAAATGTGGGTCCGTCTTTCCTGTTGACCTTGGCTATTTTATACCCCAGCCCATCTCTGTTTCACCTGCTTTTACTTCTGCTGCTGCTAACTGACTCTGTCTTTGCAAGTTTCCCCAAGAGAGAGTATTCGTTTTGGTTGAGTTGTCATCATGAAGTATAAGGGCATTTCTTATGGACAGAATCCTGTGACAGTCACCTGTGGATGGCTGCCTTAGGGTATACAACCACCCCTGCTCCAAGAAGCTGTGCCCAGTATTGACAACCTATGCATATAAAATTCCTGGGTCAGTTCCCTCAGAAGAGAGCTAAGGACATTCAGCACATTATGTCCAAATCATACCTCCATGTATGTCCCCCTAAACTATATAAATGCTGGTCAACCTAAACACTTGCCTCGGTTAAGCTAGATATCGGTTACAGTCAGTTAATTTCTTATTTAAAATGAATGAAGCAGTGTTTTCTAAACACACAAGGTAAAAGTATTAGCTAAATATGAGATTAGAACACATATTATACAATATGTATAAATTTAAATATACATGGCCAACTTCCAAATCTGCTCTCAATTCTTACATCTTTGTATTTTCTTACAAAGATTTAAGAATTGAGAGCAAAAAAAAAAAAGAGAGAGCAGATGTGTCTTTAATTGAAGAACTCCAAGTTTAATATTGAACTAAATTCTTTTAAATAGGACTTAAATTATTCAGTTCTGTTGCTATTGGTTTCTTTTTATTTGGCTGTTAATTAAAAAAAGCAATTACTCTGTAATTTCTAGGGCATGATGTGCCTTTCAAGATTGTTGGCACAAGTAATAAGATATATTAAACTGAAAGGATTCAGTCCCTGTGGATGGATGTGTGTCCCCCTGAGTGTATTACTACCTTGACTTAGTGGTGGCACATCCTGATGGATTATTCATCTAAGCTTCCCTCACTATTGGGAATCTTTATCCCCTGTATTCCTGTGACAGTTTAATTTGGCAGACCTCTGCACTGATCCTCATATAGTAAGGAAAATGATCTGATGGGGGAAGAGGAAAAGTAAAATGGGAATAAAAATGAGCTGTGGTGAGCAGAGCTTTCTCAGAAAACTGAGACACCCATGCCAGAATATTTTTAAAATGTTCTTCCTTTTGTTACAATTTGATCTGTTTTGAAATAACAGGTTTTCTTCATTTATTTATTTCTTCTTTAATCTCTCCTTGATAGTTGTGGAATACAAGCTCAATATGCCACTTTTTTTTTGTTACAAAGAATTTTACTTTGTATTTGTCATTGAGAAAAAAAATGTCTCCAGTACCTTTTACCTTACATGAATGCAAAACTGAATTGTGTTCCCCCCCCCCCCCACTGATCTCTGGAAATGTGTTGTGAATTGTCTATTATACTAAATTCCAGCTGAACTTTGGTTCCAAGTAGCTTAGAGACGTCTCTGTGCTACTCATTAGTGGAAATGTTTTTATGCCCATGGTGGCAGGTAAAGGAGAGGCTCATAAAATATTTATAAAAAATAGAATAAACTGGATTAGGAGTGGGGAGTTTGCACTAAATTGTACCACATTTCGAGGTGGGTCACTTAACCCCTCAACCCTCAAGTTCTTCACTGGCAAAAGGGTTATACTGGTGTTTGTCCTCAGAGATGGTGTGAGTTTGAAATATTAATATCAGCTGTTTGGTACACGGTCCCATTCCTAGGTCATTTGAAAATACTATTATTTTTTTATTAGATAAATATGATTCCCTAAGAAATAGACACTCTGTCAGCTAAATGACACATTGTTGGGAGAGAAGTAGTCTGATAATAGAGCTAACACATAGATAATTCGTCTTTTGTTTAGCCATGGTACCATAGACTATCAGACTCTTACAGACAGAAGGCACTGACGTAATGCAGCATATTCAGGGTTTGATCTTCGGTGCCCTAGAGGTTGATGTAGTTCCTTCAGGGACCCCAGAGTTGTAATGAGGGAAAAAGGCAAATTAGTGGGATCTGACATTTCCCTCCTCCATTTCCAGGAAAGAAGTTCAACTTTCTTTTTTACATAATTTTGGTGTGTCTCTGAATAATTTCAAAGTATTCTGCCAAAGAGTTTTGAATATTACTAATCATATTCAACATTCTCATTTACAGATAAAATAGCTGATTTCCAAATCTATCTCGAAATCATGCTAGTCTGTGATTCTAGTTGCCAAAAGAGCTGTAGAGTCCAAAAAAGCATTAAGATCTTGTAGCCATTTTTTCATCCTCGGCTGTACATGGGAATCACCTTGAGAGACTGACAAATCGTGATGCCCAGGTGCTCCCCAACCAATTATATCAAGTCTCCACAGGTGATTCTGATGTGCAGCCAAAGGTGGGAACCACTGGCTTGGCGGGAGGGGGAGGTGACTCCGACTTAAGTTGATGGGGGAGGGGGGTGTTTATGGAGAAAATGGGCTCTGAGCAGGATCTGACAGATGGGCTGAATTCCAACGGGGAAAAATGGAGGCATTTTAGGTCATATATTAAAATTTGTTTCAGAAAATAGAGAGGGGTGAATAGAGATAGAGAAAAAGAGAGAATGAGAGAGAGAGAGGAGAAAATCAGAAGTCTAGCATGGCATTAAGAATCAAATAACTTCATATGTCAAATTCCGGCTCTATCATTTACTACAAGTGAAAAAAATGTGGCCAAGTTACTTAATCTCTAAACCTCTGTTTCTTCATCTGCAAAATGGGAACTAAAAGGGCTTTTATAAATAAATGAGGTAGTCAAGGCTAAATGAGAAAATTTATATAAAGCCCTTCTCTCAGTATCGAGGTATGGAAAGCTCTCAGTATTTCTTGACTGTTACACTCGTCATTACTACCAGTTCCCGGCACTGAAAGTCAAGGACCGTCCCTAGATGGATTAAGGAGTTAGCTGGGGCCCAGATTGCGGGGGACCTCAAACACCAGCATAAGCACAGTTCTCTTTTCTTCCATCACTGGCCCTTACGTTTTTGAGCATGAGACCAAAGCCACTGAAGTCAAATGTCAGATGTGTGTGATGTCAGAGGGCATGGGTGACGGCAGAGGGTGGAGAGCAGGGGCTCGGGGGCCGGATGGGGGAGGCGTAGGGTAGCCCAGGAATGACATCCCTGCATTACAGCAGTTGGAGTTTACAAGAAAAAATTTATAAAAAATATATTGTTCCAGAAAATTAGAGCAGAGAATAGCAACTGACTTGATTTCTATGGCAGCAGGGAAATCTCAAAGAAAGAAAACAAAGTGACTTTGAGGTTAAAATAGTGACCGGAGGAGGCGAGAGCTGGGAAGGAAAGACCAGGAGCTCGCTGTAGACCTTTCAAGTCTTGAGGTTCGGGCGGAACGGTTCGAAAGGAGGCGGCAGAGAAATGAAGGTGTAACGTGGAGGCCGGGAGGGGGTTCGATGTGATAACAGAGCCCCCGATACCGCCTCACGGCGAGTCATGGCTGATGGTGTGAGAGTAACTCAGGCCCCGAGGCAGGATTACAGAGTCAGAGGAAAGAACGCCGTTCAGATTCTGCAGGTGGTTCAAAAGTCACCTTTACCCCGGCCCCGCCCCTTCGGCTCGGGAAACCATTTCAAA
Source organism: Balaenoptera borealis (assembly GCF_965194805.1). Classification (NCBI taxonomy): domain Eukaryota; kingdom Metazoa; phylum Chordata; class Mammalia; order Artiodactyla; family Balaenopteridae; genus Balaenoptera; species Balaenoptera borealis. Next base: position 9,922,924 of record NC_138860.1, read on the forward strand.
TTGTTTCCACCACTGCAGTGTCTCCCTGCTCTTCCCTGGGCCGCCCCATGCTTCCTTCAAAACCGAGATACATTTTTTCCTGCACTTTATAGCTATCTCTATTCTCCCAGTCATTTTTCTCCTTTTGTTTTCTGGTACCATCTCGTATATATTTTTACAATAACATGAATTGTGATTTTGTTTATTTTGTCTCTCCAATCAGTGAGTTCCCTGTATATGTTATTTGTTTCATAATTATAGATGCTTAATAAATTGTTGAATAAATGAGTAAGTATTTCTCTTGTGTGTACTTCATTGCTCACCTATATGCTCTAAACCTCTAGGGAGCATCTGAAAATGTATGGAAGCGTTATATTTTGTTTGAAAGGCTGGTGAGGGCTGCAGGTATTTGGGTGCCTAAATTCCAAGAATGCTAAATACACTGCAATGTGTGGGACACTGTTTAGAGTGAATAATTGTTTCTTCCCAAACATGAAAAGGGCTATTGAAAACACCGATCTAAACAGTGCTAAGCGGATAATAGCTGCTATCAAAGACAACTGTTGAAGTGGGTAAAGGGTTTCTCAGCCAACAACAGTCATGGTAGAGCCCTACTTGAGGAGCAGATTCGGGCTGGAAGTAGTTTTCAGGTACTCTGGGGCAGGAGAGGACACGATGGGGGAGTGGTGGGAAAGGGAGTTCCAAGTGATTTGAGTTCTGCTGTTGATACTGTTACTTATTAAATGAAACCAGGATGCTCTTTCTTCCCCCAAAATGTAAATTACACAATTTGACAGATTTTAATATAATCAACTACTTATTTAGATTCTTAATCTCTTGTGAGTTGCATGAAGAATGGTCAACATAGATATACCTCTATAGCTTTCCTAAGCAGAGGAAATCGTTCAGCACAGGAAATTTTTTTAACCTGACATAAACGATGATAAAGATACAGACATGGTTTCTGGGTCTATTACAGGTGCTGTAACAGTTTGTTATCTTTATATCTCCTCTCCAGTCCCTCCCTCAAAACACACACCAGAAAATACATCCCTTGAGAAAACGTCCATTTATTATTTATCTTTGTGAACCTAATGACTAACAATATTTCGGATGCCAACATAACGCTTAATAAATAGTTGTTGAGCAGATGCTTGAGTATAGTATTTTTAAAGTTTTTTGTAACAAAATTAAAAAGTGATCAATTTATCAGTAGGCTGTCATATGGAAACAAACCTCCAGGTGGCACCAGAGTATTTGAAGTAAGTGCATTTAGCTCTACTTATTCCAAAACAATGATGGGATCGTGTTCTTTTTTTTTTTTTTTAATGCATATTACTGATTGACTAATGATGTGGACCACCATTTTATGTGACCAGGTTATTTGGATATCTTATAGTCTCTTGCCTATTTCTTATTGGGTCGATCTAGCTAGCTCGCTGTGGATTTGTATTTGAAAGAACTAGAGTTTTTTGTTGGTTCTATAGGTTGCAAATATATTCTCCCACTGTGTGGCTTGCCTCTTTATTAACGATGTCTTTTGAAAATCAGAACATCTTGATTTGATTTTATTGAAGTTTAGTGTATTAATTTATTCCTTTTTGATTATTGCTTTTTATCAGCGGTTAGTTTTTTAAACATCTTTTTAACATCTCCTGTGTTATTTTGAAGAAGCTTTATTTGTTTGACTTTTAAATGAAATTGATTTTTGTTCATGGTTTAAGATTGAAGTCAGGAATAATTTCTTCTTGCATATCATTATTCAACTTACATAGCACTATTTGTTGAAAAGGCTCCTACCCCATTGCTTAGTGGTAACATAATCTTGATTCCAAGTTCCATTTATGTATTGATTTATTTCTGGACTCTGTATTCTACACTAAAAATAGGCAAACTTCTCTAGTGTCAGATAGTAAATATTTTAAATTTTTGGATCATATGCGCTCTGTCACACCTACTCAACTCTATCACAGTAGCACAAAAGCAGTCAAAACAATGATGGGACAGTGTTCTTCTAAAAAATATTTTTAGATTTATACGTAAACGACTTAATAAAATTATGATTAATAATTTAAATTTCAAGTATTTTCTGGGTGCTGTTTTGCTCCCAAATGTGAGAGCACACTGAGTAAGCATTTTAAAAAGCAAAACTGTGGATCAAGTCAGAAATGGAGGGCCAGAGAAGGAATGTGTAGGAAAGGCTGGCGAAAATGGCTACTTTGCTCGAAAGAATGCAAAATACATATATATACGTGTATCTATACACGTATATATATGTGTATATGTACACACATATTCATTTATTATATATATTCATATATTATATATAAATATCTATTTTACATATATTTTATATAATGTATATAACATATACATTATAGAATATATCTATTCTGTTCTTTTTTTTTTTTGAAATTCACGTTCTTTTATTTATTTATTTATTTATTTATGACTGTGTTGAGTCTTCGTTTCTGTGAGAGGGCTTTCTCTAGTTGCGGCAAGTGGGGACCACTCTTCATCGCGGTGCGCGGGCCTCTCACCATCGCGGCCTCTCTTGTTGCGGAGCACAGGCTCCAGACGCGCAGGCTCAGTAATTGTGGCTCACGGGCCCAGTTGCTCCGCGGCATGTGGGATCTTCCCAGACCAGGGCTCGAACCCGTGTCCCCTGCATTGGCAGGCAGATTCTCAACCACTGCGCCACCAGGGAAGCCCTGTTCTTTTTTTTAATATCTATTCTTTTTTATCTATCCATCTATCAAAGCAGAACATTTTCTTCAAAGGAAGCAGCCTGGGCTGTTTCGTGCCTTCAAGCCTCTTCTGGAATGGCCCCCTGTCTCACGTTCCTTTCTAGACTCCACTCAGAAACCCCTTTCTTTGTGAAGCCCTTCCTGATATCTCTCCCAGGCAAAAAATTTATTATTTGCTTCGTTGTCTGTGGCGCGTTGTTTCCTTATGCACATTTCTATCAGTATCCAGGCCTCATAAGCGCACATAGTATTTACTTTCCTACCCGCCCTCTTTTATTTAATTGTGAGTCCTCTGAGAAAGGAATTGTATCTTATTTGGTTTTGACTCCCAGAGCCTGGCACATAATAGAAACCTAAGAAATGCTCTGTGAATGAATATCAGGCCTTCCATGCTGAGAGAACACTATGGAAAAAAATGCACAAAACAGAGAATATACTTATTTATTTATTTATTTTTAATTTATTTTTTAACATCTTTTTTGGAGTATAATTGCTTTACAATGGTGTGTTAGTTTCTACTGTATAACCAAGTGAATCAGCTATATGTATACATATATCCCCATATCCCCTCCCTCTTGCATCTCCCTCCCACCCTCCCTATCCCACCCCTCTAGGTGGTCACAAAGCACTGAGCTGATCTCCCTCTGCTATGCAGCTGCTTCCCACTAGCTATCTATTTTATATTTGATAGTGTATATATGTCCACGCCACTCTCTCACTTCATCCCAGCTTACCCTTCCCCCTCCCCGTGTCCTCAAGTCCATCGGAAAATATACTTAAACTGTGGTCCAAAATGTCAACATTTTCTGGCTAATGTTGATCTCCATCACATTTAATCAATAATGGTGATTATGAATTCATTGTGGTTTTTACTAATGTTAATAATAGGAAAATTGTCATTAAATGGTTACTATTCTTCCTATTTCTTGCGGTGTGGGGTGGAAGAAACTAATCTTAACAGATATGAAGATTAGATAGATAACCATTGTCTTAGCCATTTTGCACATGAACTTGTACAACTCTCTCATGTCCCCATTTACTGCATCTATAAACCAGATCAATTAATACTAGACTCAACATTGATCCTTCCATATGCTGGTTGCTACTGCTTCATCAGTTAGGAGCTTAGACCTCTAGTTTTTTTAAACCCCCTGTTTACAAACCTTCTGCTTATTATTTTCAAATAATGCAGCAATGTTAAAATACCGAGCCAACAAGACTTAATTTTCAAGAACCAAATGCTCATCTAAATAAAGATACAGTATCTTGGAGATGTGAACTAATGAATACCTTTGTGAGTAGTTTAGTTTCTTTGAAGAAAAGTGTTTAAAATAATTAACTTTGCATTATATAAAATTGGAATTGTATTTTAGTGGCAATATTGTAACAAACATAGCAATTTTTTATTTTTATACGATTTTTAAAGGTTACACTCCATTTGCAGTTATTACAAAATATTGGCCATGTTCCCCATGTTGTAAAATACATCCTTATAGCTTATCTTGCACCCAATACAATCACATTATGTTAATTTCCATTTTAAAGGTGGAAAATGGAGTTGACCAAGATCTCATTTCTGCTACAAACCATTACATTACAGAAACCAAACACACACACACACACACACACACACACACACACACTTCTCTATCTCCAGTAATTAAGACCTTTAGTGACTTGAGCTTAAAGGCAGGTGATGATAATGCATTCTGCCCAAACACAAAAAGTCTCCCTGGGCAAACTGAGAGGCAGTGTAGAATCTGTCCTAGTGCACTACCCCTGCATTTTCTTAGATTTTTCTTAAGTTCTCTCCAATTAAAAATATATATAAGCTACTTGACATAGGAAATCTAGAAGAGATAGAAACATTTTCTATTTCTTAAAGAGCCATCCTTGTTTTCCCTGGCACTATGGACAAAACTCCTTTTTATTCCTCAGAACATCTTATTTGGAATTTGTAAATAAAATTTGGAAAAATATACCGCAGAATCTTGAAACTGTGCATGTAAATCATTCTCCTAAATGTGAATAACTTTGAATGCCATATATTTCACATTGATTTCAATTTATTCTTCCCAGAAACAATCCTGTGCAGGCTCCCTCCTCCTTGTATCTCTCCCCCCTTCCCTCTCCCACCAGGAACATACGTACCTATTTTAGTCATTTCTTCCATGCTTTATGTAATCTTTTAGAATCTGTTTCTCTGTGCATGAGTCATGTATCACTTTGATGAACCATTTTCTCAACCTTCAGTCCTACTGTTTTTTCTTTTATTAGGAAGGTGTTTTGGAAATCTCACTCCTAGAACACACATGGTTGAGTTATAAAGGTGCCCTCTCCTTCATGTTGCTACATTTTGTTCTCTGCCTATCCTGTTGGCTGGTTTCCTGATTAATACCATGTTAGCACCCAGTGGCCACTTATTGAATGCTTGATTAATGAGTGAATGCACCATTTGCCATGTTGTTGAATTAAAGACTTTGAGAAGAGAGTAATTGCCACATATAACTGTGGTGGCCTGTCTTGACTCCTTATTTTGCCTACATAAGTATCAAAAAACGGGTTATTTCATGTATTTATTTCATATTTTCTCAGTACCTAGCAGAGTTTCTTGCCCACACTATGTATGATAATGTTCTTTACCATCTCTGGTTCTGTAACTGTGTTTGAATCTTGGTTCTACCATTTATTAGCTGCATTAACCGTTCTTAAGGCTCAGTCCCCATTGTGAAACGCAGAGAATAATAATACCCAGCTAATAGATTTCTTCTGAAGATTAAATGCGTTAAATGACAGGAACATAATTGGTCCTGTCATCTGTTGCTGCTTAATAAACCACCCCTCAATCTTAGTGGTACAAAACGGAAACTATTGTGTTATGCTCAGAAATTTAGATAGGGATCATGGAATTCGGGGGCCTCGGCTCGGAAGACTCAGGTATCCGGGGTGTGTCAAATGCTGGGGCGGGATCATAAGGAGGACTCTTTACTTGATGCCTGATTGGTGATGCCTTAAGGAGCAGCCTCCCCCGTGGCTGTCCACTGCGGCCTCTCCATCTTGTCTGTGCTTCTGACAGGGCTCCAAGAGGACCTGTCCAAAGCGTGGTGTCTGGAAAGCAAGTGTTTCAAGAGAACCGGGTGGAAGATGCGTAGCTTTTCTGACCTAGCCTCAGCTGTCAGATAGAGTCACTTCCTTTATGTTCTTCTGCCTGCATGCTGGTCCCTACGTCCAACCTAGATCCTAAGTAAAGAGGGATCAGACTCCACCTAGGAACGGACGAGGTCACATTGCAGGGCAACCCGCAGGGGAGGGTATTATTGCTGTCATCTTTGCTTAATGCACTCTGTCTACACAATGCTTGGTAATACTGACTGATCAAAAAACATTTTTCCATTATCGTAAATGGTGATATATCATCCAAGTGTATATTTATGCGTATCTTTGCATTTGTGGGATTAGCAATGGGCTCTAAATTTATCGTGCATTCAGAGTTCGGCACCTGCGACAGTGACGCACACAGTGGGCTCTCGATCACTATCAGTTGAATGAATGTAAATGATTTGGTGACTGAGCTAGTTCTATGTCCTGGTCATACTTTGGGGTTCTTGATCTCCAGTACTACTGATACCTTTTCTGGAATGAGCTACAAGTTTGGCCACTGTAGATTCATGAGTCTATGTGACGGTGAATGGTACCCAGTTCTAGGCTGCATCTTCCCTTCCCCACATGGCAACATTGTGTGTAGGCTTCAGCCTTTTGGATCTGAGAAGAATGTCCTGGTTTAGACACGTTTTTAATATACATGTGTGGCAAATCTGTCTTGGTCTCCTTTGCTAGTTCCTTGTCTTCTTAACTTCTAACTGGAGTGCCCCAGGACTCAGTCCTTGCACCTGTTTTGTTCTCTACCTAAACTCCCTGACTTAGTGATCTCATCCAGTTCCATGGCCTTGAAAACCAACTATCTATCTCTCATCTATCTATCTATCTATCTATCTATCTATCTATCTATGTCTATCTATCTATCTGTCTTCTAGGCTATTTTCAACAGAGCAGTCAGAATAATTTTTTAAAAATATAAATAAATATAAAATAAAAAAAAAAAAATATAAATAAAAATATAAATAAATATAAATAAAAATATAAATAAATATAAAACTAGCTCATGTTACTTTTTTGTCCAAAACTTTGTTATCTTACTCAGTATCTTCCTATCTTACTTGGACAAAAGTCAAAGTTCTTATAATGGCCTAAAAGGCCCTACAAACACACATACACACACAAACACGCAAACACACACACATCCCCATCTGGCCTCCTTTCTAGTTTTCTCCCCTGTACTCTTCACCATATCTATACTGTCCTCCTACCAAGCATGCCTACATCAGGGCCTTTGCAATTATTGTTCTTTTTCCTGGATTTCTCTTCTTCCAGAAAACCACGAGACCGGCCCACTCATCTCCAAGCCATTGTACAAATGTCACCTTTTCATTGAGGTCTTCCAGACCATCCTATTTACATCACAACACTCTGTCAGTGCCCATGATTCTGCTCTGTTTTATTTTTCCCCACAGCACTTTTCCCCCATCTGACATAGTATTTATTCATTTATTTTCTTTATCTTTAATGAGGGCAAGGATTTTTTTTTTTAAGATTTATTTATTTATTGATTGATTGATTGATTGCTATGTTGGGTCTTCGTTTCTGTGCTAGGGCTTTCTCTAGTTGCGGCAAGCGGGGGCCGCTCTTCATCGCGGTGCGCGGGCCTTTCTTGTTGCGGAGCACAGGCTCCAGATGCGCAGGCTCAGTAATTGTGGCTCACAGGCCTAGTTGCTCCGCGGCATGTGGGATCTTCCCAGACCAGGGCTCGAACCCGTGTCCCCTGCATTGGCAGGCAGATGCTCAACCACTGCGCCACCAGGGAAGCCCAGGGCAAGGATTTTTATCTGATATGTTTACCTTATTGTCTCCCAGCTCCAATCACAGTGCCTCTCCTAGACACTCAGGAAATATTGGCTCGATCAGTCAATAAGTTAATAATGTATAAAATATTATAATATTTTTTATTCAAATGAAATAAAATAATTTACCATCTATCAGATAGTTATCAAAAATAATACCCATCAAAAACACTCAATATGTATTTTTATTTATCAGCTGGATTTTCTGAGTATCCTAAGTTTATTTCAGGTTATTTTGCTTCCCTGAGAGCCTCAACAGGCTGCAAGTCCTTTATTAACAGCTTTGTGCACATTGATGAAGCTTCTCTAGTGAAATAACTTAAACATTAGGAGTCATTTTAGATCCTAGGAGAATCTGGCTCAATTTGTATCTTCATTTTAAATATATTATTATTAAAGATAAAAATTCCCCATATCACTTTGGGAGATATGACCATGTACTTTTAAAATACTATCTTGTAAATTATTTTTAACAAGTACAGGGAAATGTAGGGACTTCAACTGTAGGCCAAATGCGGAACAAGTCAGGTCAAAGTTTTAGTCAATATTATCAAATTATAAATGTTCTGGTCTTACAAATATGATTAATGCAAGACTACATAGCCAAATGTAAATTGGTTTTTCTTGCATACACATAAGATCAAGAATATAACTTAACAATCTTCTAAACCTAGGCTAGTAACAATTGTGAATTATGGGCATCATAAAATTTAAATGCATAATCTGGCCATGTGCTTGGTTTTTTCAAAGTTTATATGAAGAACTGTGTAAATACTGCTGTTGTTTACTGAGCTCTCCTACAGGTGACTTACTTTATCTCTGTAGATTTCTCTTCACAGCCAGAGAAAATATTAAAAAAAAAAAAACCCAAACCTGTATGTCTTATTTTAAAGGTGAACTGTTTTGCTATCTTTAAAAGATATTTATTTCGTTCTATCACTTTTCCTTAACTTTCAATTCAGTTGTCAATTTTGTGATACATTATTTGAAAAAGCTGAATTTAAATTCGAGTTGTTAGACATGATTGGTTAAAAAATTAGGAATATTGAGAATTGACTAAACATTTATGGACTGGTTTATTTATAATCACAAAACTCGCATTATAGAATACATTTGCATGTATACTTATATAGTATAAGTAATTTTCTGCGATGTTAGGAAAGTTTCTTAGCGAGATATATTTAATAGGGTGAAGGCAGGGTGAACAAATCCTAATTCAGAAGGGATTATGCCCTGTGGGAGTAGCGTCCTCTGGCAGATGATGGGCTCATAACAGAATCCCTAATGCCGTAGGACTCACACAGTCTAAACTGGATTCAGATTGTATAAACACACTTGGAAAAGTGATGGGGCCGAATGGCTCACTAGGGGTCTCCCTGAGCAGGGCCTGGGAAGGCTCCTGGGGCATGGCCCGTAATAAGCAAACGTGAAGCCAGACGTGGTGAGCCGCACTCAGCAGCAAAGCCTTGATGATCTTAGGGAAGCAGTGGTCCTGAGTTCGGAGTGGTGGCTGGCACGTGCATACAGTCAAGGTCGATGGCCTGTGTCTGGGACCAGAAGAAGAGTAAGCAAAGGCTGGACCATCTGTACTAGAAATATTTTAAAACATGAATGGACAGACAACATTCCCTTGGGATTCCTAACTCACAAGAAGATGAGAGGCATTGAGCCCTTTACCAGAGAACACTGCACGTTTCTGAAAGGCATCTGGAGAACCCAGAGGAGACACTGCTGTCCCATGAGAATGTGCAAAGCAGCATCTCAGAGCCACTCCTTGAGCAAAATCCTTGGGATTCTCAGAAATATTTTGAATAGGTGGCCTTTGCAAGTGTTTGGGGTCCTATGAGGGAAGTATAGCAAGACCTGGGAGAATTTGGGTTGATGTTGTTCACGTGACCCTGTGTGTCCTCAAAGGTTGGTCAGGCCTAAGGAGACTCGCATGACACTAAAATCACAATGACAGTTCCTCATCAGGGGATTACACATGAGGGTTCAACGGTTGGCCATGTCTGGCATGTAAGAGTTGCTCAGCAGGGACTTCTGTGGTGGTGCAGTGGTTAAGAACCTGCCTGCCAATGCAGGGGACATGGGTTCAAGCCCTGGTCGAGGAAGATCCCACATGCTGCAGAGCAACTAAGCCTGTGTGCCACAGCTACGGAGCCCACGTGCCACAACTATTGAAGCCCACGCACCTATAGTCTGCAACAAGAGAAGCCACCGCAACGAGAAGCCCACGCACTGCAACGAAGAGTAGCCCCCGCTCACCACAACTAGAGAAAGCTTGCATGCAGCAACGAAGACCCAATGCAGCCAAAAATAAATAAATAAAAATAAATAAATAGATAAATTTATATTAAAAAAAAAGAGTTGCTCAACAAAAGTTCATTGGATGGATGAATATTTAGATATAATGGGAGTGCTCCAGACAAATCTAGCTTCTTTGGAATGCAGGGTTTCTATTCTAGGGGCTCAGTGTGAAATGAGCTCTGAGACTAGTTCTGTGATCTTGGTGGAATCACCTCCCCTCTCTATGATTACTTTTCCTCAGGGAAATATTAAATGGAGGCTTTGTGACGACCCCACTGGATAGTCATTTTGCCTGGTACAGTGCAATGGGAAAAGCGCTCCAGAAGGGTCCATGCTTTTATCACTGCCCTTTCTGTTCTTTCTTTAGGTCCTAAAGAAAGAACATTAAATCCCTCATTCCCGTAAATCCAAGTACTCAGTGACTCTGTATTCTCCTTTCCTTCAAATCCAATATTAATTAATTTATATTAATATATTCATGCTGTTCATATTTAACAGTAATATACATTCCCCCATTCTTTCTTACCCTTTAAAAAATAGTTTTATTGAGATATAATTTACATACCATGAAATTCACATCATAAATGTGCAATCCAATAATTTTAGTAAATTTACAGAGTTATTCAACCTTGACCAAAATCCAGTTTTAAAACTTTTCCATTTCTCCCAAAAGTTCCCTTGTGCCTGTTTACACTAAATTCTTGTTTCCACTCAGCAATATACATTTAAGCACATATATTATTACATCCTTCACAGGTAACTACATTTATCCTCTGTTTTAATAAAGTTTCAGCTATTAAAGAAGAGATGTTGAGAGAACGAATCATTATTAACCAAAGAGGCTGAAATCAGATAGCATGGTGACTACTTATACTTTTTAAGTGTTCCCTTAGTACTGCAGTTGTAAGTGTCTGAAATCTGTCCTTTTCTGATGACATCTGACAGGTACCTTTAGCTGTCTGCCTGGGGTCATATTCCGAGGCACCTGTGGTGCTGGGGAGGATGCGACCTACCCAGTAATAATACCACGGTGGGTTGCTGAGAAAGCCTTGTGGCTCTGTAGAATGGAAAAAAGTGGGTTTATCCCTGTCTTTGTCATTTAGTGACTCTGTGATATTGGATAAACTTACGGTGTCACTGAACCCGTTTTCTCTTTTGTAAAGTGGGAAATAATATTTATTTTTCTTTTATTGCTGCATAAGATCGTTATACCAGTGAAGGGAATGTCTCTGAAAGCACCTTATAAATAAAAAACCCTACACATAAGTTAGTTTTTTCCTTGTCATCGTTAATAAGGTTAAGACCAACTGTGTCTTCAGTTAACTCCTTTTACCAAAGCTCTAAAGCTGAGTTGATAAATAAATAAGGGAAAGTATTTTTCATCTGCTTAAACTCTAAGGTTCATTAGATACACGGGTGGAAAGTAATTAGTATCCATTCGAATTACATTTTTGCATCACTTGAATGACTGAAATCTTAATGTTAGTAGTGCATGTAGAGAATTTACTGAAAGTTTAACATAATTCTATCTTTAAGTCCCAGATATCTAACGTTTGACTCTCCCTGATGAAATTTGCCAAGAACTTTCATCCTTCCACTTGAGAAAGAATTTTAATTTGCCAGTGGTGCTCAGCAGGCAGCCTCCTACACAATGATATTGCAGTTTTACTCTCTGTCAAGGTTAAAAGCGTAATGCTATCTTGTCTTATAGGGTAGAAGCAAGCTATTCGAATTGTCTTTAAGTGGAAAGAAATAGAAAGAGGAATTTATGAAATGCTTCAAATCACACTTCTCAAACATCTTTTCTATCAGAGTCCTCTGCTTTTGAATGGAACCCGTTGTTGTTAAACCATCTGAGCTTGTATCCCTAAGCGCTCTTCATTGTGGGTTTCGTAGAGAAAAGACTGATTCTTTGCAGGAATGCATTGCACAGCTTGAGAGGATTGAACACTATAGGTTTTATGTTCTATGTAAGTATGAGTTCCTGTTAGGATGCCATACTTAGCGGGTCAGCCGTCTTGGTATTGTTTGCAAGGGATATGCTCATTCAAAAGAGCTGAATTTAAAAGTAGGTGGAGACATCAATAAGAATTTCTCAAATACAGGTTTATCAACAATCATGGGCTCCACTGTTCTTTATTAAAACTAAATCAGAGATGAATAATGGATAATAACTTAAGTCTCCCTTTTGTTTGTCCATTGCATTGGTAAGAGAAACTTGCATCTTTTCCCTTTCTAGGGTTTCATCTGTTATCAAATGTATCTATTTATCTATCCTCTTACTACTTGCATATTTTCATCTTGACATTGAATTGGTTTTTATTGATTAAAAAATTTTTTAATTTAGAAGTACAAGGTAGGGACTTCCCTGGTAGCGCAGTGGTTAAGAATCTGCCTGCCAATGCAGGGGACACGGGTTCGAGCCCTGGTCCGGGAAGATCCCACATGCTGTGGAGCAACTGGGCCCGTGCACCACAACTACTGAGCCTGCACTCTAGAGCCCGTGAGCCACAACTACTGAGCCCACGTGCCACAACTACTGAAGCCTGAGCACCTAGAGCCCGTGCTCCACAACAAGAGTAGCCACCGCAATGAGAAGACCGCGCACCGCAACGAAGAATAGCCCCCGCTCGCCGCAACTAGAGAAAGCCCGCGTGCAGCATTGAAGACCCAACGCAGCCAAAAATAAATAAATTTATTTTTAAAAATAAACAAAATAAAAGTACAGTGTAAATGGTTTTCCATCACACTGAAAAATCAAACCTCCTTATCATGGCTTACACAGTCCTACATGATCTAACACTAGCCTAATTTTCTGACCTCAAGTTGAGCCATTCTTTTGAACAGTTAAACTCTAACCTCAATCTTTTCTTTTTTTTTTTTTTTTGGCCTGTCCTTCCTAATTGAAAAATTTAGCACAAGCAGTTGCCTCTTTCTGGAATGTTCATCACTGTAATCATGCCATTGCTACTGCTGCAGGTTCAGTTTCCCAGGAAACAGGCTCTGAAGTGGTAATTAGGATGTCGGGAGTTTGTTAGGGAATGCTCTTGGGATCAACATTGTGCAAGGGAGGAAAGCAAAAGTGGGGGCAGAGAGAAAGTAGGCTGCATCACAGCCTCAGTAAAGGCGTCAGGTGACCCCAAGGGGAACTTGGAGGCTGGATTGGCCCCTCAGAATTGTCTGGAGTTGGGCTGAGGGGCCAGGCCTTTACTCTCCATCTTTTTTTTTTTTTCACCTGTTTATTGGAGTATAATTGCTTTACAGTGTTGTGTTAGTTTCTGCTGTATAACAAAGTGAATCAGCTATACATATACATATATCCCCATATCTCTTCCCTCTTGCGTCTCCCTCCCACCCTCCCTATCCCACCCCTCTAGGTGGTCGCAAAATACAGAGCTGATCTCCCTGTGCTATGCGGCTGCTTCCCACTAGCTATCTATTTTACATTTAGTAGTCTATATATGTCAATGCTACTCTCTCACTTCGTCTGTTTCCCCTTCCCCCTCCCCGTGTCCTCAAGTCCATTCTCTAAGTTTGCATCTTTATTACTGCCCTGCCTCTAGGTTCATCAGTACCGTATTTTTAGATTCCATATATATGTGTTACCATACGGTATTTGTTTTTCTCTTTCTGACTTACTTCACTCTGTATGACAGTCTCTAGGTCCATCCACCTCACTACAAATAACTCAGTTTCGTTCCTTTTTATGGCTAATATTCCATTGTATATACGTACCACATCTTCTTTATCCATTCATCTGTCGATGGACATTTAAGTTGCTTCCATGTCCTGGCTATTGTAAATAGTGCTGCAATGAACATTGTGGTATATGACTCTTTTTGAATTATGGTTTTCTCGGGGTATATGCCCAGTAGTGGGATTGCTGGGTCATATGGTAGCTCTATTTTTAGTTTTTCAAGGAACCTCCATACTGTTCTCCATAGTGGCTGTATCAATTTACATTCCCACCAAAAGTGCAAGAGGGTTCTCTTTTCTCCACACCCTCTCCAGCATTTATTGTTTCTAGATTTTTTGATGATGGCCATTCTGACCGGTGTGAGGTGATACCTCACTGTGGATTTGATTTGCATTTCACTAATGATTAATGATGTTGTATTCTCCATCTTTAACAGTTATTGAAGGAAAGCTGCTTTTGGAAAGGGTGTGAGCTTGGCCAAGGCTGCTCTCTCCAGTGAGGAAAATTTGCAGAGAGGGCTAACCACTGTTACAAAATCAACTGAGATGTAGTAAATATTTTAAGTTTATTTGAGCAGAAATAAATTTGAATTTGGCAGTGCCAAACTTGAAGTTAGGAGTGTTCCACCAATGGGAGCTGGGGAGAGTTTTTTGTAGAGGAAAGGCCAAAACAAAGTAAGAAAACTGTTGGTTGGCTACAGATCAAATCCTAGTTGCCTGCTTGTGATTGGTTGTTCTTAGGCTTTAATTTTGTAAACTTGAGGCATTTACAGGCTTAGATTTTGGTTGCTTTCTTAGGCTGCCACGGCGTTAGAGCCACTTCCGTCCAAAGGCCTCCTTGTTTAATTAATTTAACTCAACTAGGAGCTCCCAGGCAACAGTACTTGCAGCAGCTGGGGTATATATGTCAGTCCTCAGGGAACTCTGGGTGGTTCATCACAGGGTCCAGACCAGCTGTCTGACCTGATTATTCAGATTTCAGCCTAAATGTCACCTATTCAGAAGGGCTTTCTTGATCACTGTGGAAGACGCACCCTAAGGCAACCTCCAATGAGTCACTCTTGTTTCTTCCCCTCCGGTTGAGTGTAGGTGGAATCTGTGACTTGCTTCTCATGGATAAAATATGGCAAATAGGATGGGATGCCACTCCCATGGTTACGTTATGTTACACAAGGTTTCATCTTGGCAGACTGGACCGAGAGACTCTCACTGGCCTTGCTGTGAGCTGCCTGTGGAGACAGCCACGGGGCACAGAAGGTAGCCACCTCTAGGACCTGGGGCTGCTTAGAGCCGATAGCTAGTAAGAAGCCGGTCTCCCAGTCATAGAGCTCCGAGGAAACTAGTTTTGCCAGCCCTCTAGTGAGCTTGGAGGAGGGCCCCAAGCTCCAGAAAGAAGGCAGCTTGGCCAACACCTTGACTGCAACCTTGTGAGACCCAGGGAGAGGACCCAGGAAATCTGACCCATGGAAACTGAGATAGTAAGTGGATGTTGTTTTAAGTTGCTAAATTTGTGGCAATAGAAAACCAAAACAATCATGCAATCTAAAGTCTACACACTAAGTTATTCCCTATCGTATATCTCTGTTTCAATTCTCTGCATTATATTTAGAGCCATACGATATTTTGTGATCTACATGTTATCTGTTTCCCATCACCAGAATGGAAGTAACCTGGAGACAGTTTCTTGTCTTATTTATAGTTTTGTTTCCAGGTCACTTCCCATCAGTTTAATTCTCTTTTAATTACTGCATAGCATCGCATAGTATGGATGCATTGTCACTTATTTAATATTTCTTTGATAACATTTAGATAGGTTCCATTTTTAAACAGTATCACCATTATTCAACAGTCGTACAATTTCTTCTTTACATACACTTTCATGTAAATATATTCATGTGAATATATTCGTGGATAATAGATCCTAGAAATGGAATTGCTAGAGGAAAAGTGGTGTGCATTAGATTTCCACCGATTTTTCTTACCTGAGCGGTTTCAATAATTTATTAGGGGATCGTGTCACCTCCTGGTCTTCCTCAGTCCTCCATCCCTCAGACTTTTAGTGTTTCACTGACATGTCTCTGATCATGCAATAAATAACCTTAAAACTTTCAGTGTTTCCTTATAGTCTAAGAAATAAAGTCTCAGCTCCTTAGTCTGGCATTCACGGCTGCTTCTGTATGTTCTTAACCTTCCAGCCTCACATGGAACTGTCTGCCTCCCATGCTTTATTAGTGAGTTTATGGGAAGATCTTCTGTTCTCTAAGCATCCCTGGCACTTTGTCTTCTCTGTGTCTTACTCTTCCCTCCCCTAGAGGGAAGAGTGTCTTCCTGCCCCTCGCCCTTCTATGTAGCTCAAATGCGGTCTCTTCTGATTAAATATTTCTTGAGTTTCCTAGTCTTTGATAATGCTTTTATATTTGTAGGTTTTTAAAATAGTTCACAAATACTTTACATATTTATTATATTCTTTAATTCCTAAAACAATCCTTTGAAACAGGTAATAAGATGTGTTTTGCCAATGAGCAGGTTGAGTTTAGAGAGTTTAAACAATTTACCTAAATCACGCTGTTTTTTGAGGGGCAGCGCTGTAATGTAGAGCCTTCTAACTCCAAATCGAGTGTACAGACCACTAGGCCACGGCTGCCTTTCTTTCTTCCAAATCCCTGCAATGCTGTACCTGGGCTGGTCTAGCCTTTGGTGCTTATTCAATTACAATGTACATTTTAAATATTATTTTTGTTATCATATATTCCCTTCTAGAGCATAAGCTCCTTGAAGTCAAGAACTTCTCGTAATTTAATTTTTGAAAAATTTCCCACCACTTCTTATTGTTCCAGGTATGTTTAGTTAGTGAGCAAAGATGAACGATTCAATTACATATCCATTGCATTCAATGGGGAAAGAAAGTCACATTTGGATAGAGAAAAGCCTGTTTGAGTCTGGCCAGACCAAGCTAATTTTTGGGTTCTGTGCTTGGGTTTGCATCTCACCGGCATCCGCGATGCGCTGCCTCCCCGCACAGGGTCTGTGTGCACTTGGTCCACAGGCACCCAAGCACATGGCTCAACCAATATTTTCACAGACCAGTTTTTAAAAGGTGTATGTAGTACATTTTTAAAATACCACCTGATTATCATTCATCAGTCTGAGGAACTCGGCAGAGATTTTAGCCATGCTGAGACTTTGACCTTCAGCGGATCGAAAGTCAAATCCTCTCTCCCTCCCAGTGCCAGAGGTTTTGCTGGGGACAGGTCAGGCCAAGGCTGTTCCTTGATACATGGGTTTCTCCTTCTGTTTTCACATGAGAACTAGCAACTCGCTAGTTTACAGAGAAATCTGTAAAACTACCAATGCATGCTCGGAGACAAACGGACCAAAATGAAAAGTGAAGATAAGTGTATATTTGCTTGCATAAATATTTTAAATATTAATTTTCTTCATTCTCTTAAGAATTCTTGACATATTAATTCCCCCTTAGAGCCATGCTATCAAAGATTATTCATCTTGATAAGAAAACTGATTCTCAGTGAAATCAAGATGAAGTCATGAATTAATTACTGCTTATATATAGACCAATATTTTTTCTGTCTTTTCAGTTCCCCAGTGTTCTGGCTCACAATTGGATAAAAGAAATTGTTGGAGGTTATGGCCAGATCTTAAAGGTCAGGGCATGTTAAAAACTTGTGAACAAGCCTCTCTTTTTTCCTCAATAGTAATATACTATTCTAAGCCTTCCTCATAATTTAGTTTGCTGTTAAATTACAAAAGTAGTATTTATTAAAAAAAAATAGATATCTTTCCAACAATACTGAAGACATAAAAGGTAGAAGTCTCCATTGTCCCCCTTACTTTTATTTCCATGAGTAGTAACTGTTAACATTTTGGGTTATATATTTCCAGATGTGAGAGAGTAAGTGTGTGTAAGATATATTCACACTAGTCCACTATTCTGCAAACTATTATTTTCTTTCCAGAATATATCACGGATCCCTTCCATGTTAATACATAGTTTCCATCTTCCAGATCCCTCTGGCTACAGGCTGACTTTTACACAGCTTCCTCTGCAAGACTGGCCTTGTTTATATTCATCATATTTACTTGCCCACCCATCCGGGAAAGACTGTGGTCAGAGGTGAGGCAGTGTGCGTGGCAGTATCCACATTACCCTGAGGCTCCTGGGGGGGGGGCAAGCTTCTTGCCCTTTGACCCCACCTTGTTTGAGTGCAAAATGACCTTTCCTAGCAATAGACTGATCACCCTTAATATCTGAGAGTAAGCTGTAAAACAAAGTAGAATGTTTTTCTTTTTAATTATTGATTGCTGAGTTAAACCATCCTCTGGACACTTCTCTGGTGATTTGGAAGAAAAGGTCTTTAGCCTGTCAATTGCATTTTCATTTCATAGCATTAACTAGGGATTTCTAATGGCCTGCATATTTTTTTTTAATAGACTTTATTTTTTAGAGCAGTTTTAGGTTCACAACAAAAATAAGAAGGTACAAGGAATTCCCTGGTGGTCCAGTGGTTAGGACTCTGCATTTCCACTGCTGGTGGCCCAGGTTCAATCCCTGGTTGGGGAACCAAAATCCTGTAAGCCGAGCAGCGTGGTCAAAAATAAATAAATAAAAATAAAATTTAAATTTAAAAAAAGGTGCAGAGATTTTTCCTATACCTCCTCTGTTCTGACATGCATACTCTTGTCTATTATCAACATCTCCCATCAGAGTGGGACATTTGTTAAATCTGTGGACTTATATTGACACATTACTATCACCCAAAGTCCACAGTTAACATTACAGTTCACTCCTGGTATTGTACATTCTATGGGTTTGGACAAATGTTTAATGATACGGATACAGTAGCTTCTAGTATCATATACAGTAGCTTCACTGCCCTAAAAATCCTCTGTACTCCATCTAGTCATCCGTCTCTCCCTCCAGTCCCTGGCAACTACTGATCTTTTTAACTTCTTCATAGTTTTGCCTTTCCCAGAATGTCATATAGCTAAAATCATAGTTCTTTCACTTAGTAATATAAGTAAACTTAGCATTTAAGTTTCCTTGTCTTCTCATAGCTTCATAACTCATTTCTTTTTAGTGCTGAATAATATTACATTTGCTGGATGTACCACAGTTTATCCATTCACCTGAAGGACCTCTTGTTTGCTTCCAAGTTTTGGTAGTTATGAGCCAAGATGTTATAAACAGGCATGTGAAGGTTTTTGTGTAGACCTAAGTTTTGAACTCCTTTGGGTAAATACCAAGGAATGCTACTGCTGCATCCTATGGCAAGAATAGTTTTGTAAGAAACTGAGGAACTGCCTTCCAAAGTGTCTGTACCATTTTGCATCCTTGCCAGAAATGAATGAGCGTTCCTGCTGTTCCACATCCTCATCAGCATTTGCTGTTGTCAGTATTCTGGATCTGGGCTATTTTAATGGGTGTGCAGCAGTATTTTGTTTTAATTTGCATTTCCTTGATGACGTATGATGTGGGCACATTTTCATATGCTTATTTGCCATCTGTGTATCTTCTTTTGTGAGGTGTCTGTTAAAGTCTTTGGCCCATTTTGTAAGTGGGTTGTTTGTTTTCTTATTGTTGAGTTTTACTAGGTTTTTTGGTATATTTTGGACAATAATTCTTTATAAATTATGTCTTTTGCAAATATTTACTCCCAATCTATGGCTTGTCTTTTCATTTTTTTGACAAAGTCTCATGCAAAACAGAAAATTTAAATTTGAATTTTAGCTTATCAATTATTTCCTTCATGAATTGTGCTTTTGGTGGTGTATCTAAAAGTCATTGCCAAACACAATATCATCTAGGTTTTCTCCAATTTTATCTTCTGGGATTTTATAATTTTGCATTTTACACTTAAGTCTGTGATCCGTTTTGAGTTTATTTTTCTCAAGGGTGTAATGTCTGTGTCTAGATTTTTTTTTTTTTTTTTTTTTTTGCATGTGGTGGTCTAGTTGTTCCAGCACCATTTGTTGAAAAGACTATTTTGCTCCATTGTATTGCCTTTGCCCCTTTGGCAAATATCAGTTGACTATATTATGGGTCTATTTCTGGGCTTTCCATTCTCTCCTGTTGATCTCTTTGTCTATTCTTTTGCCAATACACACTGTCTTGATGACTGTAGCTTTACAGTAACCCTTAAAGTTGGGTAGTGTCAGTCTTCCAACTTTGTTCTTCTCCTTCAATATTATGTTGAATATTTTGGGCCTTTTGCCTTTCTATATAAACTTTAGAATCAGTTTGTCAATATCCACAAAATAAGTTGCAGGGATTTTGATTGGGATTGTGTTGAACCTATAGATCAAGTTGAGAAGAACGGACATCTTGACACTGTTGGCTGTTTCCATCCATGAATATGGAATATCTTTTTATTTATGATTTCTTTCATCAAAATGTTTTAGTTTTCCTCATATAGATCTTGTACATATTTTGTTAGATGTATACCTAAGTATTCAATTTTTTTTGATGCTAATATAAATTGTATTGTGCTTTTAATTTCAAATTCCACTTTTTTTGTTGTTGTTATATAAGAAAGCAATTGAACTTTGGTAAATTAACCTTGTATCCTGCCCTCTTGCTATAATCACTTTGGCCTACATATTTTAAGTGTCTCATCTATAAATATAATCAAACTTCTGATTATTTAAACATTCAGAAGATGCTATGTGTAAATTTTTGCTCATTTAACATATTCAACTATTGTGCATGTGGTAAATCATGTCAAAATTTCATTTCCATTTATCTTGACTAATCAAGATATGAAGATTTTTTGTTTTTCTATTTTCCTACATACATATATGTGTATGTTTATATAGATAGAGATAGATAGATATTTATGTACATAAATAATTGTTTCTTCAAAGATATTTATATACATAAATAATTGTTTCTTCAATTAAATAAGACTTTTAATGAACTTCTGTCATGGTATCCTCTTCCTTTTAGGTAAAGCGTAGAGAGAAAGAACCACATATTCAAATATGGCTTGAGAGAAGTAAAAATGTCTCATAATTTAAAGGATATATTTCAGGTTAATGGAAAAGAGGTTTATTTGGTTTGTTCATTTTCATTTATGTCTTTGTAAACGTACCTTTTCTCAAATATAGTTTCGTATATGTAGGGCATAACCTATTTTTTTACTTTTTTAAAGATCCCTCATGGTTTTTGTTGAAAGGTGTTCTGCCTCTCTAAAAAGGAGTAAAAGTATCTTCTAGGTGTAGACTTCATTCCTTGCTCTCAGAATAGGGAATAGAAATTCTCAATTGTCAATAACATTCCAGATTGACTGCTGTTCAGGTTAAAACCTGAACAATCATCATGATTTCCCTAGGAATATTTAATTACTGTTGACATCCAAGTTAGAAAATCTGGTTGGAATGTGTAGTTCTTCTCAAACTGTAGTTTGTCTTACATTGTTTTGGATTTATGAAGGCCATGTCATTTCCTCCAGAATAGCACACAGTAAATATATGTGCCTTAACATGCACATTTAGAGATTTTATTTTTATTCATGTCTCTGTCTTGATTATTGTTTTTGATTTTCAATTTCCCTTTTCAAAAGCTTTCAAGATAGTGTTTGTCCTCCAGCTCAGGGGTCAGGAAACATTTTCTTTAAAGGGTCACTTGTTGAATATTTTAGGCTTTGTGGACCACATGGTCTCAACTGTGTCTTTGTAGTGGGAAAGCAGTCGTATAGGGTCAGAAAAAAATTGGGCATGCCTGTGTTCCAATAAAACTTTATTTACAAAGAAAGGTAGTGGGTCAAATTTGGCTCACAGGCCTTAATTTACTGACGTCTGCTCTAGTTCAGTGTTATTCATAGTTATTACCAGTCTAGAATAAGATAAATAGCTTCTACCAGAATGTAAATCTACACAGTGCTTTCTTCACTGAGGAAGTCTTGTTATGAAAAATATGTAAGTTGAACTAATTATTATTTTGTGACAATAGTTGACTTACATTCTGCTGCAAGCTCCTTATCTCACCATGGACTGGAGTCAGTTTTTTCATCCAGCACTGGCCCAGGGAAGACACCATGAATGGCACTGCTCAGGCTTATTCTCGTATGTATCAGTCCCTGAAAACTGCAATTTATGATT
Source organism: Balaenoptera borealis (assembly GCF_965194805.1). Classification (NCBI taxonomy): domain Eukaryota; kingdom Metazoa; phylum Chordata; class Mammalia; order Artiodactyla; family Balaenopteridae; genus Balaenoptera; species Balaenoptera borealis. Next base: position 9,944,726 of record NC_138860.1, read on the forward strand.
TGATTACATTTATTTTTTTCCAACATAGAGAATATTTCTTTTTGCTGCTTATTTTGTTGTTACTGTTGGAAATACAGCTCAAATAAAAGGCAAATAACAGGAGTTGTGTTAAAGATCACTTACTTCTCTAGCAGCTATGGAAGAGTTATCTCCTCAGCACTGATGGACTTTCTCACCTCATTCCCTTTGTTTCCTTGATTCAAGAAATATTCATGTTGTTTTGTCTTTAAGGACAATAAGACTTTTTTTTTTTACATTTTTATTGGAGTATAATTGCTTTACAATGGTATGTTAGTTTCTGCTTTATAACAAACTGAATCAGTTATCCATATATATATGTTCCCATATCCCTTCCCTCTTGCGTCTCCCTCCCTCCTACCCTCCCTATCCCACCCCTCTAGGTGGTCACAAACCACCAAGCTGATCTCCCTGTGCTATGCGGCTGCTTCCCACTAGCTATCTATTTTACATTTGGTAGTGTATATATGTCCATGCCACTTTCTCACCCTGTCACATCTTACCCCTCCCCCTCCCCATATCCTCAAGTCCATTCTCTAGTAGGTCTGTGTCTTTATTCCCGTCTTGCCACTAGGTTCTTCATGGTCTTTTTTTTTTTTTCCCCTTAGATTCCATATATATGTGTTAGCATACTGTATTTGTTTTTCTCTTTCTGACTTACTTCACTCTGTATGACAGACTCTAACTCCATCCACCTCACTACAAATACCTCCATTTCGTTTCTTTTTATGGCTGAGTAATATTCCATTGTATATATGTGCCACATCTTCTTTATCCATTCATCTGATGATGGACACTTAGGTTGCTTCCATGTCCTGGCTATTGTAAATAGAGCTGCAATGAATATTTTAGTACATGACTCTTTTTGAATTATGGTTTTCTCAGGGTATATGCCCAGTAGTGGGATTGCTGGGTCGTATGGTAGTTCTATTTTTAGTTTTTTAAGGAACCTCCATACTGTTCTCCATAATGGCTGTATCAATTTACATTCCCACCAACGGTGCAAGAGTGTTCCCTTTTCTCCACACCCTCTCCAGCATTTATTGTTTCTAGATTTTTTGATGATGGCCATTCTGACCGGTGTGAGATGATATCTCATTGTAGTTTTGATTTGCATTTCTCTAATGATTAATGATGTTGAGCATTCTTTCATGTGTTTGTTGGCAATCTGTATATCTTCTTTGGAGAAACGTCTATTTAGGTCTTCTGCCCATTTTGGGATTGGGTTGTTTGTTTTTTTTGTTATTGAGCTGCATGAGCTGCTTGTAAATCTTGCAGATTAATCCTTTGTCAGTTGCTTCATTTGCAAATATTTCTCCCATTCTGAGGGTTGTCTTTTGGTCTTGTTTATGGTTTCCTTTGCTGTGCAAATCTTTTAAGTTTCATTAGGTCCCATTTGTTTTTTTTTGTTTTTTATTTCCATTTCTCTAGGGGTTGGGTCAAAAAGGATCTTGCTTTGATTTATGTCATAGAGTGTTCTGCCTATGTTTTCCTCTAAGAGTTTGATAGTGTCTGGCCTTACATTTAGGTCTTTAATCCATTTTGAGTTTATTTTTGTGTATGGTGTTAGGGAGTGTTCTAATTTCATACTTTTACATGTAGCTGTCCAGTTTTCCCTGCACCACTTATTGAAGAGGCTGTCTTTTCTCCACTGTATATGCTTGCCTCCTTTATCAAAGATAAGGTGACCATATGTGTGTGGGTTTATCTCTGGGCTTTCTATCCTGTTCCATTGATCTATGTTTCTGTTTTTGTGCCAGTACCAAACTGTCTTGATTACTGTAGCTTTGTAATATAGTCTGAAGTCAGGGAGCCTGATTCCTCCAGCTCCATTTTTCGTTCTCAAGATTGCTTTGGCTATTCGGGGTCTTTTGTGTTTCCATACAAATTGTGAAATTTTTTGTTCTAGTTCTGTGAAAAATGCCAGTGGTAGTTTGATAGGGATTGCATTGAATCTATACATTGCTTTGGGTAGTAGAGTCCTTTTCACAATGTTGATTCTTCCAATCCAAGAACATGGTATATCTCTCCATCTATTTGTATCATCTTTAATTTCTTTCATCAGTGTCTTATAATTTTCTGCATACAGGTCTTTTGTCTCCTTAGGTAGGTTTATTCCTAGATATTTTATTCTTTTTGTTGCAATGGTAAACGGGAGTGTTTTCTTAATTTCACTTTCAGATTTTTCATTAGTGTATAGGAATGCAAGAGACTTCTGTGCATTAATTTTGTATCCTGCTACTTTACCAAATTCATTGATTAGCTCTAGTAGTTTTCTGGTAACATCTTTAGGATTCTCTATGTATAGTATCATGTCATCTGCAAACAGTGACAGCTTTACTTCTTCTTTTCTGATTTGGATTCCTTTTATTTCTTTGTCTTCTCTGATTGCTGTGGCTAACACTTCCAAAACTATGTTGAAGAATAGTGGTGAGAGTGGGCAACCTTGTCTTATTTCTGATCTTAGTGGAAATGGTTTCAGTTTTTCACCATTGAGGACAGTGTTGGCTGTGACTTTGTCATATATGGCCTTTATTATGTTGAGGAAAGTTCGCTCTATGCCTACTTTCTGCAGGGCTTTTATCATAAATGGGTGTTGAATTTTGTCGAAAGCTTTCTCTGCATCTATTGAGATGATCATATGGTTTTTCTCCTTCAATTTGTTAATATGATGTATCACGTTGATTGATTCCCGTATACTGAAGAATCCTTGCATTCCTGGAATAAACCCCACTTGATCATGGTGTATGATCCTTTTAATGTGCTGTTGGATTCTGTTTGCTAGTATTTTGTTGAGGATTTTTGCATCTATGTTCATCAGTGATATTGGCCTGTAGTTTTCTTTCTTTGTGACATCTTTGTCTGGTTTTGGTATCAGGGTGATGGTGGCCTCATAGAATGAGTTGGGGAGTGTTCCTCCCTCTGCAATATTTTGGAAGAGTTTGAGAAGGATAGGTGTTAGCTCTTCTCTAAATGTTTGATAGAATTCGCCAGTGAAGCCATCTGGTCCTGAGCTTTTGTTTGTTGGAAGATTTTTAATCACAGTTTCAATTTCAGTGCTTGTGATTGGTCTGTTCATATTTTCTATTTCTTCCTGGTTCAGTCTCGGCAGTTTGTGCATTTCTAAGAATCTGTCCATTTCTTCCAGGTTGTCCATTTTATTGGCATAGAGTTGCTTGTAGTAATCTCTCATGATCTTTTGTATTCTGCAGTGTCAGTGGTTACTTCTCCTTTTTCATTTCTAATTCTGTTGATTTGAGTCTTCTCCCTTTTTTTCTTAATGAGTCTGGCTAATGGTTTATCAATTTTGTTTATCTTCTCGAAGAACCAGCTTTTAGTTTTATTGATCTTTGCTATTGTCTCCTTCATTTCTTTTTCATTTATTTCTGATCTGATCTTTATGATTTCTTTCCTTCTGCTAGCTTTGGGTTTTTTTTTTGGTCTTCTTTCTCTAATTGCTTTAGGTGCAAGGTTAGGTTGTTTATTTGAGATGTTTCCTGTTTCTTGATGTAGGCTTGTATTGCTATAAACTTCCCTGTTAGAAATGCTTTTGCTGCATCCCATAGGTTTTGGGTCGTCGTGTCTCCATTGTCATTTGTTTCTAGGTATTTTTTGATTTCTTCAGTGATCACTTCGTTATTAAGTAGTGTATTATGTAGCCTCCGTATATTTGTATTTTTTACAGATCTTTTCCTGTAATTGATATCTAGTCTCATAGCGTTGTGGTCGGAAAAGATACTTGATACGATTTCAATTTTCTTAAATTTACCAAGGCTTGATTTGTGACCCAAGATATGATCTATCCTGGAGAATGTTCCATGAGCACTTGAGAAAAATGTGTATTCTGTTGTTTTTGGGTGGAATGTCCTATAAATATCAATTAAGTCCATCTTGTTTAATGTATCATTTAAAGCTTGTGTTTCTTTATTTATTTTCATTTTGGATGATCTGTCCATTGCTGAAAGTGGGGTGTTAAAGTCCCCTACTATGATTGTGTTACTGTCGATTTCCCCTTTTATGGCTGTTAGTATTTGCCTTATGTGTTGAGGTGCTCCTATGTTGGGTGCATAAATATATACAATTGTTATACCTTCTTCTTGGATCGATCCCTTGATCATTATATAGTGTCCTTCTTTGTCTCTTGTAATAGTCTTTATTTTAAAGTCTATTTTGTCTGATATGAGAATTGCTACTCCAGCTTTCTTTTGATTTCCCTTTGCATGGAATATCTTTTTCCATCCCCTCACTTTCAGTCTGTATGTGTCCCTAGGTCTGAAGTGGGTCTCTTGTAGACAGCATATATACGGGTCTTGTTTTTGTATCCATTCAGCCAGTCTGTGTCTTTTGGTGGGAGCATTTAATCCATTTACATTTAAGGTAATTATCGATATGTATGTTCCTATTCCCATTTTCTTAAATGTTTTGGGTTTGTTATTGTAGGTGTTTTCCTTCTCTTGTGTTTCTTGCCTAGAGAAGTTCCTTTAGCATTTGTTGTAAAGCTGGTTTGGTGGTGCTGAACTGTCTCAGCTTTTCCTTGTCTGTAAAGGTTTTAATTTCTCCATCACATCTGAATGAGATCCTTGCTGGGTAGAGTAATCTTGGTTGTAGGTTTTTCTCCTTCATCACTTTAAGTATATCCTGCCACTCCCTTCTGGCTTGCAGAGTTTCTGCTGAAAGATCAGCTGTTAACCTTATGGGGATTCCCTTGTGTGTTATTTGTTGTTTTTCCCTTGCTGCTTTTAATATGTTTTCTTTATATTTAATTTTTGAGAGTTTGATTAATATGTGTCTTGGCATGTTTCTCCTTGGATTTATCCTGTATGGGACTCTCTGTGCTTCCAGGACTTGATTAACTATTTCTTTTACCATATTAGGGAAGTTTTCAACTATAATCTCTTCAAATATTTTCTCAGTCCCTTTCTTTTTCTCTTCTTCTTCTGGGACCCCTATAATTCGAATGTTGGTGTATTTAATGTTGTCCCAGGGGTCTCTGAGACTGTCCTCAGTTCTTTTCATTCTTTTTTCTTTATTCTGCTCTGCAGTAGTTATTTCCACTATTTTATCTTCCAGGTCACTTACCCGTTCTTCTGCCTCAGTTATTCTGCTATTGATCCCTTCTAGAGTATTTTTAATTTCATTTATTGTGTTTTTCATCGTTGCTTGGTTCCTCTTTAGTTCTTCTATGTCCTTGTTAAATGTTTCTTGCATTTTGTCTATTCTATTTCCAAGATTTTGGAACATCTTTCCTATCATTATTCTGAATTCTTTTTCAGGTAGACTACCTATTTCCTCTTCATTTTTTAGGTCTGGTGTGTTTTGACCCTCCTCCTTCATCTGCTGTGTGTTTTTCTGTCTTCTCATTTTGCTTATCTTACTGTGTTTGGGGTCTCCTTTTCACAGGCTGCAGGTTCGTAGTTCCCGTTGTTTTTGGTATCTGTCCCCAGTGGCTAAGGTTGGTTCAGTGGGTTGTGTAGGCTTCCTGGTGGAGGGGACTAGTGCCTGTGTTCTGGTGGATGAGGCTGGATCTTGTCTTTCTGGTGGGCACATCCATGTCTGGTGATGTGTTTTGGGGTGTCTGTGGCCTTATTATGATTTTAGGCAGCCTCTCTGCTAATGGATGGGGCTGTGTTCCTGTCTTGCTAGTTGTTTGGCATAGGGTGTCCAGCACTGTAGCTTGCTGGTCGTTGAGTGAAGCTGGGTCTTGATGTTGAGATGGAGATCTCTGAGAGATTTTCGCCATTTGGTATTACGTGGAGCTGGGAGTTCTCTTGTGGACCAGTGTCCTGAACTTGGCTCTCCCACCTGAGGCACAGCCCTGATGCCTGGCTGAAGCACCAAGAGCCTTTCATCCACACGGCTCAGAATAAAAGGGAGAAAAAATAGAGAGAAAGAAAGAGGATAAAATAAAATAAAATAAAATAAAATAAAGCTATTATAATAAAAAATAAGAAAAAAATTATTAAGAAATAATTTATTAAGAAGAAAATTTTTTTTAATTTTTAAAAATAAATTTATTAATTTTTTATAATAAAAAATAAGAAAAAATGTATTAAGAAAAAAATTTTTAATTTTTTAAAATAAAAATTAAGAAAAAACTTACTAAGAAAAAAATTTTTTTAATTTTTTAAAATAAAAAATAAGGAAAAAATTATTAAGAAAAAATTTATTAGGAAAAAAAATTTTTTAAGTTAAAAAAAAAAAAAAAAAAAGGACAGACCGAACCCTAGGACAAATGGTGAAAGCAAAGCTATACAGACAAAATCTCACCCAGAAGCATACACATATACACTCACAAAAAAAGGAAAAGGGGAAAAAATAATATATCCTGTTCCCAAAGTCCACCTCCTGAATTTGGGATGATTCGTTGTCTATTCAGGTATTCAACAGATGCAGGTACATCAAGTTGTTTGTGGAGCTTTAATCCGCTGCTTCTGAGGCTGCTGGGAGAAATTTCCCTTTCTCTTCTGTGTTCGCACAGCTCCCGGGGTTCAGCTTTGGCTTTGGACCCGCCTCTGCGTGTAGGTCGCCTGAGGGCGTCTGTTCCCCGCTCAGACAGGACAGGGTTAAAGGAGCAGCTGCTTCGGGGACTCTGGCTCACTCAGGCCGGGGGGAGGGAGGGGTACGGAGGAGGCGGGGCGAGCCTGCGGCGGCAGAGGCCAGCGTGACGTTGCAGCAGCCTGAGGCGTGCCCTGCGTTCTCCCGGGAAGTTGTCCCTGGATCACGGGACCCTGGCAGTGGCGGGCTGCACCGGCTCCCGGGAGGGGCGGTGTGGAGAGTGACCTGTGCTCGCTCACAGGCTTCTTGGTGGCGGCAGCAGCAGCCTTAGCGTCTCCTGCCCGTCTCTGGGGTCCGCGCTGATAGCCGCGGCTCGCGCCAGTCTCTGGAGTTCGTTTAGGCGGCGCTCTGAATCCCCTCTCCTCGCGCACCAGGAAACAAAGAGGCAAGAAAAAGTCTCTTGCCTGTTCAGCAGCTCCAGACCTTTTTCCCGGACTCCCTCCCGGCTAGCTGTGGTGCACTAACCCCTTCAGGCTGTGTTCACGCCGCCAACCCCAGTCCTCTACCTGCGATCCGACCGAAGCCCAAGCCTCAGCTCCCAGCCCCGCCCGCCCTGGCAGGGGAGCAGACAAGCCTCTCGGGCTGGTGAGTGCTGCTCGGCACGGATCCTCTGGGCGGGAGTGTCTCCGCTTTGCCCTCCGCACCCCTGTGGCTGCGCTCTCCTCCATGGCTCCGAAGCTTCTCCCTCCGCCACCCGCCGTCTCTGCCCACGAAGGGGCTCCTAGTGTGTGGAAACCTTTCCTCCGTCATGGCTCCCTCCCACTGGTGCAGGTCCTGTCCCTATTCTTTTGTCTGTTATTTCTTTTTTCTTTTGCCCTACCCTAGTATGGGGGGAGTTTCTTGCCTTTTGGGAGGTCTGACGTCTTCTGCCAGCGTTCAGTAGGTGTTTTGTAGGAGCAGTTCCACGTGTAGATGTATTTCTAATGTATCTGTGGGAAGGAAGGTGATCTCCGTGTCTTACTCTTCCGCCATCTTGCCCAGACCCCCGACAATAAGACTTTTATAGTAGATTGTTTATTGAAGGGAATATTTAGGGGTGATAATTAATTTTAACTTCTTTAAAAAAAATTCATTTTATTTAAGTATAGTTGATTTACAATATTGTGTTAGTTTCTGGTGTATAGCAAAGTGATTCAGTTATATATATATATATTTATATATATATATATTCTTTTTCATATTCTTTTCCATTATGGTTTATTATAGGATATTGAATATAGTTTCTTGTGCTATACAGTAGGACCTTGTTGTTTATCCATTCTCTATGTAATATTTTGCATCTGCTAATCCCAAACTCCCAATCCATCCCTCCTCCACCCCCCTCTCACCTTGGCAACCACAAGTCTGTTCTCTATGTCTGCGAGTCTGTTTCTGTTTAGTAGATAAGCTCATTTGTGTCATATTTTAAATGCACATGTAAGTGATATCATATGATATTTGTCATTCTCTTTCTGACTTCACTTAGTATGATAATGTCGAGGTCCATCCATGTTGCTGAAAATGGCATTATTTCATTCTTTCTTATGGCTGAGTATTATACCATTGCATGTATATTAATTTTAACTTTTTATGTCAAATAGTAGTAATAGAAAGGACATTTGGAGAAAACTTATGCACATTTGCCAATTGATTTGTGTATTCATATCAAAAACATAGAGTTAAAAATGTTATGATATGTTGCTGTGATAAGTACATGTGAAAGTGTTTCCCTTCATTTTCTAGGTAATTCAGGGGAGTGTTGAGGATGGATGTATACTATTTTCATGACTTTGCAAGCCAACACGTGCAGTCTAAGACTGTTATTGTAGATGCATTGTCAGTATGTCCAGTCTTCAAACAATACAAGACATGCAATTTTAAGTGTGTGAAATTAGGAGATTATATTCTTTCTTTCTTATCTCTGTGTGATAGAATTTCCCACTTCTCAAAATCTGAACTGTTGGGTGTTTTTCTATACCGTATAATCTTTGTCAAATTAAACATTTAAGCTTAACATGTTTATACAAATTGACCATTCGGTTTTGAATGTTTGTCTTTAATTTTTTTTAACCTACCAAATGACAGTTCAAAATGAACTAAATGGCTTACGTGTCAAATCTGTCACCATCTTACATTTTTTGTTTTACCGATGGTGATTAGTGGATAATTTGTGGGATGCTGTGACCATTCACTACTGCAAACAAATAATCTTATGACACATATTGTATTTCTACCCACATTTTAAAATACCTTCTCAATATTCAAAATGTATAGGCTTTCTTCTCTGAGTAATACAGCACCTTTTCCTTCTTCCACAAATCACTCGGAATAGGTTGCAAGTCTTGGCTTTATGTGGATTTTAGAGACGTGAGAGAAACCATCTCAAAAGATAAAGTGTGGATTGGTAGAACCGTATATTCATTCCTTCATTAAGCATTTATTGGTCCATTATTCAGTGTTCAGAATTTTTGTTTTGAACACCTAAAGATAACAATTCAGTTTGATAGGACTTCATAAATGTACTTTATAATTTAGATTTAGGTTTTCATGGCTTTATCAATTTAGCTACATACAAGCGGGGCTGTTTGATCATATTCTAGTTCCTGGCTTCAACGTTTCAAGCCTCTCCAGGGCAGAAATGAAAGATTATGAGTGTGCTACATTTCTATAGCTCTGTCACTTCTACCCCAACCCTAGCTTACTTTCATGTCTGCAGTAAAAATTTTGATCCAGGTCAGATTTGTGTGAACGTTATTTTTTTTCAGATTGACTGACCCTGTGACTGAATTTTGCAATGAATCCTTATCAGGTTGTTATACGCCACTGCAACTGGGCACCTTACAATTAGGTGGAAGAAACATGTTACCAGAGGATGTGCTGACTGGATAAAAAGTAGGTTTTACCTTGTTTCATTTTTTTTGAGCATAGAATCTACTTTAAAAGTTTGCAAGTCTTTAAAGCATTAGCTCCAGATATTTTAAATGTGCTAAGGTGAGAAAGTGCAGTGAAAAACATAAAACATTGTGTGAAGGAGATTCTGATGTACTATTTTATTAAAGAAAGTAGATGGAAGTTCAGGAGCATATTGGCAAGAAACCCCCAAAAGCTAGGTTTTCCTGTTTTAATTTTCCTAACAACTGGTTGTGAGGTGATGGATAGGTCATGGTCTTCCTTGTGTCCCAAGGTATCTACAGACTTCAGATCATAATTTGTAATCAATTAGTGTTGCCACTCTGAATTGACATAATTTTGACCAAAGTCAAAGGAACGGTGTTTTATTTAATTCATCCAAAATGGATAAATGAGCAATGTCTATAAGACAGTTTGAAATTGAAAATAGCTCATAGACTTCCCATGACTATCTTGAAAGGTGGGATGCAGAGTGATTAAAATATCTAGGTTGCTTGGGTTCAAATCTTAGCTCAGCCAGTTACTAACTGAGTGACCTTGGTCAAAGTTTCTTCCTCTCTCTCTCTGCATTAATCTCCTTGTTTGTAGAATGAAGAACACTAAGCTCACAGCTTTGTTGTAAAGGATTAAATATTTCATAGATGTAACGTATATAAAACAGTTTCTGGAATACAGTAGGCACACAATAAGTGTTTTTTTATTATTATTTTATCAGTATTATCATTAGCATCATTATTGTTATTTTGGAGTCCATTTTGGCGTGAACCCTGGAGTCCAGGGTTTTGGATTGAAAACCATTGATCTAAACTCATAAACTCACTAAGCTGAATTTTTTAATTAATTAATTAATTTTATTTATTTATTTTTGGCTGCGTTGGGTCTTTGCTGCTGTGCGCCGGCTTTCTCTAGCTGTGGTGAGCGGGGGCTACTTTTTGTTGTGGTGCACGGGCTTCTCATTGAGGTGGCTTCTCTTGTTGCAGAGCACGGGCTCTAGGCGCCCGGGCTTCAGGAGTTGTGGCTCGCGGGCTCTGGAGCACAGTCTCAGTAATTGTGGTGCACGGGCTTAGTTGCTCCACGGCATGTGGGATCTTCCCAGACCAAGGCTTGAACCCATGTCCCCTACATTGGCAGGCGGATTCTTAACCACTGCGCCACCAGGGAAGCCCACTAAGCTGAATTCTAATTTAGAAAAATAAAAATTAGTCAAACAGGCATTTATAAAACAATATTCTCATTGTTAATTAGAAAAGTTATAAACTATTAGGCATTGTGTATATATGATCTAAACAGTTAATTCAAAATAGTTTGCCTCTTTGTATTTTGACTTTCTACATTGAGTTGACAAAGATTAGTCACTATATGAACCTTATTTGCTGACAAATACACAGAAGACTTTTCCATCCAAGGGTGTCCACAGGCTGAAAACTAGATCGTTCTTTTGGGATTGACATTATTTTATCTAGAAATCAGCTTTCTTTTTAATTTCCAGCAGTATTTTCTCCCTTCCTTCCTTCCTTCCTGTATTGATAACTATAAGGTAAGTTTTCTGTGCTACAGCCTGAGGATGCCACATTTGGACCATATATCCAAGTATGTCAAAGAGTAGAAAGTTTTCTGAGTTCTTTATAGTTATACATACTGTATAAAAGACTCAGGGTAAAAAAAAATTATGTATAAAAGAGCCCATAGTCTATGTATACCATATTATGAATGGTATATATTTAGAATAAATTTATTCTAAATTATAGACTGCACTGTGTGATATACTCCCAGAAAATACCATCCTAGTAACACACACTTTTGTTTATTATTTCACTTGGGAAGGTTGGTTTTGCCTGGGCAGCCCTGACTTAAAAGTAAAACAGGTTCTATCTGGTGAAGCATCTTATCTGAATGTTGCTTGAAAAACTCTGCGTTCTGTAATAATGTGCACAAAATAATGTAAACTTAAACAGGTGCTGGTCTGGTTTTATTACATTTAGTTCTGGGCTATGTAGACAAATATCTAAGGTACATTTGGCAACATATAATAATATATCACTGGTACAAAAAATGTTTTGTATGTGAACAGCATCACTGTACTTTTTATTTAAATGTATAGATTTGCCCTAGAGCCATGCTGTCACTTCTGTTTATTAAAATACGTGGCCTTAAGAAACACTATCATAATACATCTCCTCAAGATCTGTAGAAACCTCTGGATTTTAAATTTTTATGTTCTGATATTTTCTTCTAGTAATGAAACAATCCCAGTTTCTCGTAAAGAATAACACATTTGCAGAACCTCATAGGAATTCTAATTTTTAAACTGGAAAAAATTGTGATACTAGGAAATATTATTAGAACTATTTTCATTCGTTTTCACTTTAAAAGAAATGGTCTAAAAAGAGGTTTTAAACTTTTTTTTTTTTTTTTTAATGTGGACCATTTTTAAAGTCCCCACTGAATTTGTTACAATATTGCCTCCGTTCCATGCCCTGGTCTTTTGGCCACAAGGCATGTGGGATCCCACCTCCCCAACCAGGGATCGAACCCACACCCCCTGCATCAGAAGGCGAAGTCCTTAACCACTGGGCCGCCAGGGAAATCCCTAAACTTTCTTTTTTAAGGTCTTTGTACTTATTCTCACTTTCTACATTCATAAAATCTTGTTAGCTCTTTTACATCATTGACAAGAAAAAATACCAAACATAAACATGAAAAATAGACTATTTAATAGTTACCAGTTGAAATATATCAATACTTAATTTTAATGGGAAATAATTAAATTCTCAAGTATATGTCATACAATTTGGTCCATAATGGTAGATTCATTTGGAAAATCCAGAGTATTACTTTTTTCTTTTGTAATAATAATTTTTGATTCACTTATAGTTAGTTTCAATTAAAGTTGAAAATATTCGTATCATAAGGCAAATAGCTAATTTGTATAGATTACTTTGAGGCTTCTCTATTAAATTTTGTTTTGTTTTGTTTTTTTTAAACATCTTTATTGAAATATAATTGCTTTACAATGGTGTGTTAGTTTCTGCTTTATAACAAAGTGAATCAGTTATACATATGTTCCCATATCTCTTCCCTCTTGCATCTCCCTCCCTCCCACCCTCCCCATCCCACCCTTCTAGGTGGTCACAAAGCACCGAGCTGATCTCCCTGTGCTATGCGGCTGCTTCCCACTAGCTATCTATTTTACATTTGGTAGTGTATATATGTCCATGACACTCTCTCACCCTGTCACATCTCACCTCTCCCCCTCCCGATATCCTCAAGTCCATTCTCTAGTAGGTCTGTGTCTTTATTCCCGTCTTGCCACTAGGTTCTTCATGGCCTTTTTTTTTTTTTTCCTTAGATTCCATATATATGTGTTAGCATACTGTATTTGTTTTTCTCTTTCTGACTTACTTCACTCTGTATGACAGTCTCTAGGTCCATCCACCTCATTACAAATACCTCCATTTCATTTCTTTTTATGGCTGAGCAATATTCCATTGTATATATGTGCCACATCTTCTTTATCCATTCATCTGATGATGGACACTTAGGTTGCTTCCATGTCCTGGCTATTGTAAATAGAGCTGCAATGAACATTTTGGTACATGATTCTTTTTGAACTATGGTTTTCTCAGGGTATATGCCCAGTAGTGGGATTGCTGGGTCGTATGGTAGTTCTATTTGTAGTTTTTCAAGGAACCTCCATACTGTTCTCCATAGTGGCTGTATCAATTTACATTCCCACCAACAGTGCAAGAGGGTTCCCTTTTCTCCACACCCTCTCCAGCATTTATTGTTTCTAGATTTTTTGATGATGGCCATTCTGACCGGTGTGAGATGATATCTCATTGCAGTTTTGATTTGCATTTCTCTAATGATTAAAGATGTTGAGCATTCTTTCATGTGTCTGTTGGCAATCTGTATATCTTCTTTGGAGAAATGTCTATTTAGGTCTTCTGCCCATTTTTGGATTGGGTTGTTCGTTTTTTTGTTATTGAGCTGCATGAGCTGCTTGTAAATCTTGGAGATTAATCCTTTGTCAGTTGCTTCATTTGCAAATATTTTCTCCCATTCTGATGGTTGTCTCTTGGTCTTGTTTATAGACTCGAGACTCATATTTGTTGGGTTTTGATCATTGAATATGATACTTTGTTTATAAAATGGTCAATCATCTTATGTCATACTTAGCAATATATCTGTGTTTGTGACTTTTCTAGTAATCAAATCATGTCTGATAAACTTGTATAGAAACGTCTTTATAAGAATTCAACAAATCTAATTCTCACAATGATTGTTGTAACTGAATATTGCACTCAATCTTTCTGTCCATGTCCTAGTCAAGATCTCAGAGATCACTAATAGTCCATGTTTGTTTTTAAACAATACTTGTAAATATATGATGACATAGGAATTTATCAATCTATTCACAATATTATTAACAAAAATTATATTAATAACTATTTGTATTTAGCTAAAATAGTTAAATACTCATCCAGTTAGGAAGATAGGGTAGTAAAAGTGTGACTCTAATGTATTTTAAGATGATGTAGTGATACTGCCACAGTAAACTTCTGAATTACGAGTACTATTTTATATTTTAATATTGGATTATGTGTTTTAAATATTCTTGTTATCCTTATTCTTCTCACCATTCAAGCATCAGTAAGTCTTTTATGTTCACTGCGTCAAGCACACAATATTCAGAAATATCCCTCCTTTTAATTGTTGAGTCAGAAGCATTTAGTGAATTTTATAATCTTTTTTTTTTTTTTTTTTTTTTGGCCACGCTGGCTCGCAGGATCTTAGTTTCCCTGACCAGGGATTGAACCCACACCCTCAGCAGTGAGAGCATAGAGTCCTAACCACTGGACCACCAAGGAATTCCCTGAATTTTATAATCTTATTTAAAAATATCAACAGCTCAAATTTGGATGACTCAGAGCATAGCGCTTAAACCAATAAGAGAGAATTAGTGATGAGTAGAGATAATACAAAGGGCTGGATTGTCAAATCAGACTCACTCACATGAGAAATCTTACCCAATAACAAGCTTTGCTAATAATTTCAAGAAGACATATAATCATGAGGCACAGGTGAAACAGGGAGAGATCTGGACCTTCAGTGCAGTTACTCAGGTTATTTCTTGCCAGTCAGGATGCGCTCTGGCTCAGGTTACTACGTGCGCCTCTGTGTGACATTTGTGTCTACATAAACGACACAAAAGAGGGCCATTTTGCTATGACACATTATCATTTAATTTCCAGGTGGTTGTATAGCTTATGTGACATCTTCCAGGAAGCCATGTGCCATAAATTTGTAGATTACAGGTTTGTTTAGTACCAACAATCGTAGGCAAATCAAGTATATTCTGCTAAAATATTTTCATAGATGAAGACTCTCTTGAGAGAACACCATGAGCGTGTGTGTCAGGCCATCTGTTGTCAGCATGATTGTAAGGAGATTTGGCTAGATTAGCTTCTTTGTTTCCAGGGTGGCTCCCCATCTCCCTCCTCCTGCCACGAGGGAGATTGTGGATTGCAGATATAGTGCTTAATGATTTTCTTTCCAGGAGCCATTCTTGAAGAAGATGGGTTCAACCACAGGGCAGGAAAGAGACTGAGGAAAATGCATTTCGTTTAATGGTTGCTGGGTCTTTGGAAAGAGTTTTAGTCTTTGATATAATCTTCTCAGCTGAGTCCAGGGAGAAGGTATGACTCTGGAGACACCTGATAAGTTTGGAGATATCTCAGAGCTGAATATGCCATGACTTAATGCATCTCAGGGCACAGCTAAACAAGATAGCAGGTGTCTTGGAATATTGGAGTTGTAGGCTGTCAGTGGTTGAGTGTGGTACCTTGTGGACCAGCCTGAGTCATAGCAATGTTATGGAGTTCTGCACATCCAGGCCAGGCAAGTTGAGGGAAGATTTATAAATTTACCCTGTTTACAAGAAAGGTGTGGAAATAGGTGTGAGAGCCTCACCACTGGAAGAAAGGATGTATAGAGCACAGACCCGTCACTGGATGTCATGGAGGATCAGAGACATGAACAGCAGATGCAATAGAGATAGAAGATGATACCTAGACAAGGCAGGATCAACTGGGCTCAGGGGAGGCCAGCGATGGTACCCACCATTACATGGGCAAGATGCCCTTGCTTCAGTTGCAGGAAAACATGTAAGGCCACTGGAAATTACATAACTTCAGGGAGAGGAGAAGAAGGAGCAAGAAGGGAATGAGGGAGAGCAAGAGAGAGAGAGAGAGGACTCAATTGGATTCAATTTTACATTGCAAAGGGCTGTATTTCCTTAAATTGGCAAGATAAATTCTTCTGGTCGGAAAACACATTGCAAGCCAAATTCCATTCAGTTATAGAACAATAAATATTATATTTTTTGAAAGACTGAATTCATGACAGTGGAATTTCAAGCAAGCTCTGTTACCTTTGCTGAAGAACAAATGGTAGAGGGAATCTGTTTAAAAAAAAACACGTCTGCTCTTACTAGCTGTGTTACCTTGATCATGTTACTTAATCTTGTGGACTCTCAGTTTCTTTATTTATAAAGTAGATATAACTATGTTTATTCATACAGTTGCTGTGAAGAGTAAATGAGATATAAAGGAAAGCATGTAGCATGTGGTCTGGTACACCTATTGGTAGATTTCCAGTTAGTGTTTGGAAAAGCATAATCTGAAGCAATGTAATCGATGTGATACTACTCCTTATCATTCTGCAAATTATTTAGTGTCTGCTTCCACACTAAGACAATTCTTCCCTGACCCTTTGAGATTTGAAGTCACCATTTTTGTTCTTCTGTTTCTGAGACCCAAACATTTCCGGGACCCAGAGGTTGTTTGTGGCAACCAAGTTTTCTACTGTTATTAGAAGTGGGAGTTGTAGTTGCAAATGGGTGAAAAAATGTATCAGGTACCACAAAGTCCCTTTGTACTAGTGTGGTCATAGTGTCATAGGTCATAGTCAGTCAATGAATCCTTACAGATGTGGATCTGAATTACACCTTACATTTCTAGAAGTAGCCCTCTTGTTACCGAACCAAACTTGGGGCCGCTTGCCCACGTGCAGTAAAGCCAATCTACTGACAGCAGGTTGTAGTGAAGGGAAGTCCACATTTATTGCAGGGTTCCAAGCAAGAAGTCCGGGTAACTAGGGCTCAAAAAGCCTGAACTCCCTGAAGGCCTTCAAGGAAAGGTTTTTTTTTTTTTTTTTTTTTTTTAATACATTCATTTTTCAGTGAACATTTAGGTTGTTTCCATGTCTTGGCTATTATAAATAGTGCTGCTATGAACATAGGGTTTCATGTATCTTTTTGAATTATAGTTTTATCTAGTTATATGTCCACAAGTGGGATTGCTAGATCATATGGCAACTCTCTTTATAGTTTTTTTGAGGAACCTCCATACTGTTTTCCATAGTGGCTGCACCAACTTACATGGCCACGGACAGTGTAGAAGGGTTCCCTTTTCTCCATACCCCCTCCAGCATTTGTTAATTGTAGATTTTTTTTAATGATGGCCATTCTGATCAGTGTGAAGTGATACCTCATTGTAATTTGGATTTGCGTTTATCTAATAATTAGTGATGATGAGCATCTTTTCATGTGCCTATTGGCTCTCTGTATGTCTTCTTTGGAGAAATGTTTATTTAGGTCTTCTACCCATTTTTCCGTTGAGTTGTTATTTTGTTATTGAGTTGTATGAGCTGTTTGTATAGTTTGGAAATTAAGCCCTTGTCAGTCTCATCATTTGCTAATATTTTCTCCCAGTCCATAGGTTGTATTTTCATTTTGATTATGGTTTCCTTTGCTGTGCAAAAGCTTATAAGTTTGATTAGTTCCTGTTTCTTTTTTGCTTTTACAGTAAGTCCCCTACATATGAACAAGTTCTGTTCCAAGAGTGCGTTTGTAAGTCCAATTTGTTTGTAAGTCCAACAAAGTTCGCCTAGGTACCCAACTTACACAGTCGGCTATATGGTATTGTACCGTAATAGGTTTATAATACTTTTCACGCAAACAATACATAAAAAACAAACACAGAAACAAAGAAAGCATTTTTAATCTTACAGTACAGTAACTTGAAAAGTACAGTAATACAGTACAACAGCTGGGATACTCGGGCTGGCATCGAGGGAACAGGCGAGAAGAGTTACTGATTGGAGGAGGGAGGGGAGGTGGGAGATGGTAGGGGTGAAGGATTATCAGCAGTAGGAGACAGAGGGCAAGCTGCAATTTCACTCATACCTGACGTTGATGGCAAAGGTTCTGGTTCCTTGCTGGATTTAATTCTATCTACCCTCTTGAAAGAATGATCCATTGATGTCTGGGTAGTAGCTCTTTTTTTCTCATCATAGATGACAAGGTAGCACTGGATTGCAATCTGAATGGCTGCTGCCACCTTTGGGTCCCATTCTAGGTTCGGGTCCTGTGCCTCAAAAACTAACAGTGCTTCCTCAAATAACGAAGATTCCCTTGCCATTTTCTGTGTCGTGAATCTCTTCAGTTCTTCAGTTACTTTTTCTTCCTCCTGTCCCTCTTCATCCTTTCTCTGGGCCTCCAATTCCATCAGTAAGCTCCTCATGTTGCACAGCAAGGAGTTCAGCGAAATCGTCCTCTTGCAGATCTAGCTCCAGCTTCTCGCTGAGGGTCACTACGTTGCTGAAGACCTCTTCGGACTTCTGATCTACCTTCTCAAATCCACAAAAATCATGAACAAACTGTGGGCAAAGGTTCTTCCAAACCCCATTCATCGTGACCGCCATACCCTCACACCATGCAAAGTCAATGTTTTTTATGGTCTTGTAGATGTTATAGTCCTCCCAAAGTTGTCCCTAGGTTGTTCCTGATTTGTCACTTACCTTTACTGCCTGACAAAAAGTGTGACATAAATAATATTTCTTGAAAGTCGCTATAATGCCCTGGTCCATAGATTGGATGAGCAACGTAGTATTTGGTGACAGATGCAGTACTTTGACGTTGGGATGAAAGTCATCCATGAATGGGGGGTGGCCCAGAGCATAGTCAAGCAGCAAAAGAATGTTTTGCTGGAACGTCCTTCTCCAAGCAATATTTCTCTACATCTGGGATAAAGTGGTGGCAAAACCAGTCCTGGAACGTGGCCTGTGTAATCCGGGATTTGGGGTTACGCTTCCACACAACAGGAAGAGAGCCCTTGGCTATGTTTTTAAGGGTTCTTGGGTTCTGTGAATGATAAACTAAGAGAGGTTGCAGCTTCAATTCACCGGAAGCATTGCCACCAAACAACAGTTAGCCTATCCTTTGCTGCTTTATAGCCCGGCATCAACTTTTCCTCCTTACTGATGTAACTTCGGTCTGGCATCCTCTTCCAGTACAGTTGTGTCTCATCCACATTAAAAACCTGGTTGGGTAAATACACACCATCATCAATAATTTCTCAAAGTGTTTCTGGAAGTTCCTGGACAGCTACCCTATCTGCACTTGCTGTCTCTCCACTTACTTTTACATTGTGAAGGCTGGCTCTAGCCTTGAACCGATGAAACCAGCCATGGCTGGCATTAAAAGATGTGCCCTCTGATTCTTTGCTGTGTTTCTTCTTCAAGTCTTCATAAAGGCTTTTAGCTTTCTCTTGAATCAGCGTTAAGTTGAGCAGGACTCAGCGCTGATGTTGATCCTGCATCCGCACACTGAGCAAGGAAAGGTTTTAAAGACAGGGTGAGGGAGGGGTGTGTGTGGGGTGTGTGATCAGCTCATGGACATTCTTCTGATTGGTTGGTGGTGAGGTCATCGGGAGTCAACATCATCACCCTTCTGGTTCCAACCAGTCTGGGGTCTCCGTGCTTGTGAGCAGCAGACAGTTAACCTCTTCCACCTGGCGGGGGTTTCAGTATCTGCAAAACAGCTCAAAGGACATGGCTCAGAATATTATCTATAGTGCTTGAGGAGGAACTAAAGGTCCTTGACTTTGTTTAATGGCTAAACTATTATTATTTTGTCTTGCTTGACTGTTTTCCTTTTTTCTGCATTTTTTCACTTCTCTGATTAAATTTACTCTTTGAAACTCGGGGAGAGCCTAGGAGGCTAAAGTTTTTCTACAGACAAGAGACAGGCCAAGGACATGGTGTATGGGGGAGTGTGCTCCAGAAAGGCCCCATAGGGTCCTGCTCGGTTACACTCTAGCATCCATCTTTTTTTTTTTAACACTGATGTTTAATTATTTGAATTCATTGTGGGACTTCTACTGTCCCATCATAATTTATATGAGAGGGCAAAGCAAATACAATTTGTGATATTTCATTTATTATTCATTTATTTATTCATTTCTATTTTACAGTATCAGTGGAAGTACTGATATTATGGGCCTGTGTGCATTTTCAAGAACTTCCGTTTTCCTTAAAAGTAATAAATAATACCTGCAAGCTATTGGGAGCACTTGTTCTCTTATGAGGTCAGGAATGTGCAGGTATAAAAGATGCAGTATTTCCCCAGGATATGTTTTTTAAGCACCAATCAAAAGTCAACCAGTGTCTTCATTTTCAAAAGAAGTCCACTGAGGTTTGCAATTTCGTTTGTGTTTGGATGCTGGAAAATAGGCATGAAACAAATTAGAGACCGAAGGCTACACTGCCATTTTGTCTCCTTTAGATACAGCGCTTGAGGTGGAAGAAAGCTGGAGGGGAACATGGCTGAGTTTACCATCTTTTAACAAGTTAGTCCAAAACAAAGCACATTTCTGCCTGTAGTTTTTTTGAATTTTAAAATTCTTTCCAGGGAAACAAACATATAATTTAAACTTTTATAACTTCCAGTTTTTTTCTACTATAAATCCCAAGATACACAAACTTAGGGTTACTTCTCCAGATCATTATTTTGTCAGCCACATTTTCCTTCTTTATAACTAAAAGTTCCAAATAATTTGCATGTTAATGTGAATTTTGAAATCCGAGTTAGTTATTTTGAAAAATTAACCTGACTAATGTATTTATTACCTTACTAAAAGTTACCACAATGATCATTTTAAACGTTCTGTTTAGAATATTTTTAACTTCTTCTTGTTCCTTCAGAGTCTCTTTTATTTACTTTTTATTATTTGGAATTTGTAGTTTAAATTTATGCTTGTATCCCTGGAGATTCAGTGATAAGAGACTGAAAACATCATAATGAAAATAAGAAGATGTGGTTTTTATTCTCAGTTCTGTCACTAACTAGCTCTTTGCCCCTGGGCTCTCATTTTCTTCCCTGAACCTGTGTTTTCTCTCTGGTAAAATGAAGACAGGGTGTTAAAATTTCCCTGATTTCCTTTGTTCTAACCTCTTCTGAAATTGCTTCATCCTTTTTTTCTTGACTTTACTTCTGACTTTCCTAGCACTTATCGTAATGTATGACGGTTTTTATCTTTCATAACTATGCTTTTGAGACTACAGTCTTGTGGCAAGGTGGAGGAACATGAGATCCGTTGGAATAATATACCAAAACGGACATTATTTAAATAGCAAATAAAATATGTATCATCACTTGGAACCTGGAAGTCCCAGGTTCAATGAGAAGCATGATGTTTCCTATATGCCATTAGAAATGTGTTAGGAATCCAGGGACAAACTGTGTTTTTTCTTACATGCTCACGGCTTTCTTTGAAGTCAGCGGGAACTGAATACATGTAATGCGGTTAGAACATGGCCTTTGTAACAGGTGTCATTGTTGTCTGTAGCTCACGTTCTTATTCTGCAAAACTCCCAAAGAGTGTTTGTCAAATTCAATTTCAAGTCTGAGAAGCCAGTTGTGATGATTTGCTTTAGCATCATGGACTGAAGTTAGTAGAAATGGTGCAACTGACACGCAGGATGAATTTACTGGCCTGGAGCTACTAATTACAGAGGCTGTGTTGGCAGAACCTGAAATGTTTAGATGAAAAACCCAAAGCTCTTAAGAAGATTGGAAGGAACATTTTTATCTAAGGAAGCAGTGGAATTTTAAATTAAACATGATCGGAAGATGATTGTATACTAGTTTAAAGTCATCCCAGGTGTTATATTATTATAGACTTCGAATCAATCATTTTGTGCAAGACTAATACTTAAATGTGGTTTTATTACTCTCTTCTTCAGAAATCTTGAGATGAGAGAAGGAATCTTCATTATAATAACTGACATAAAACTGGAATTAGAAATGAGAATAAAGTTAATATCCTGGAAGAAACAATAGGGCTGTATCCACAATTACCTGGAATATATCTATATTTGCTGTGTATAGCAGAGAGAGCCTCTCTCCAAAATTATTTCTTGAATCGGATTGGTGTGGCCAGTTCACAAGAAGTTTAACAAAATCAAAACAGACAAAGCAACGTATCTGGATGGTATATGTCTGACAGATTTAAAGGAATCCAAAGAGAAAACTGGGGTTTTATGAGACAAAATGTATATATAAATTATACAAAATGTATAATTTATATATAAAAAGCTTAATGATGTATTTCAAATTTGATTATCAATTTAATTCACATAAGGAAGTATGTATGAATTAGCCTCACCTCCACAATGGATAAACTATAGACATTTATAAATGGGAGAAGAAAAAAAAAACTCTGAATACTTAACAAAATGACAAATTAGAAAAAAATAGGTTATGTGATTTTTCACTCTTCCAATGGTAAATCATGCTAATTTAGGTTATATAACTAAAGAAAGACCCGCTTTATATAATCTACTTGAATTTCTAAAGAGTATCTTTGGGGTTCCACAAAGAACTAGGGTTTAATATATTATATCAGTGTAACATAAATAGTTATTTTTGCAAGAAAATGGCTCAGAGCTAGAAAATAAAGGGAAAGGGCACAGTTATTCTGTGCTAGAGACATGCCAACATTTGCATCAGCAGAAGGTTATCAGGTTAGTTTTATGTTTGATAAAAAGTAATATACAGAGTTTTTTAAGCATTTAAATATTTAATAGCTATTGACATTGGTAGCAGAAAAGCATCTTAGTTTCAGAGATGGTATCCTAAGGTGTTAATTTATAGTAATGCAGCAACCAAAAGAGCCAGTGTAGTAAATGAAAACAAAAAAATAATAATTTATGCAGAAAAATTCTTTTCAGAATCTAAAGCTACATGATAGACAGAGGTGGGTATAAACTTTTAGACTTAAAAGTCTAAAAAATAAACTAAATAGCAACCAAATCTAAACATATAAAATCATGAATGACACAAATGAGGTAAATAGTTTTTTTCTACAAAAATCTTGTAATGCTAGAATAAATGTACACATTTCAAAATCCTAGTAAAGAAGAAATTTTCTAAAAATAGGAAATTTTACTTGATACAATGAATAATAGAATTTAAGGAATCTAAAGATTAACAGTTATAGAGAATACAGTTTAATAAAAAGGATTAAAGATTTCTTCTTTTATCAAGGAGCCACATATAACTTATTATATCAGTGTTCACAATAAGCTAAATAATCCTAGGATCAAAATATTGTTGTTAAAAGTTGTTAATCCTACTTATTCATTTTAATATTATATATAATAATGGATAAAATGGTATAATATTTATTTATTATAGATGCATGTAAATATGCATCTGTAATATACTTTAATTTTTGGAAAACTTCAAACATTTTTTCAGGATTGATCCATATATGAACATCTGACTTGATTATTAATCATTCTTAGCTAACATTAAAGTTGTTCTGAGTTTTGATTATGGAATATATATGAAAGAATATCTCTACTGACTCATTGTTAATACTACCTCTTTTACAATTAATCATACACCATTTTATGATATTTCTCTTTAAATTTTTATTTGTAGCAAGCTTTTCATCAATTTTTAAATTGATTGTTTAATTCTTCTTGTGTTCAAATAGTAATTTTAATACTCCCTTAAATACTCCACAACACCTGCATAATAGACAATCTAAAATTATTAAATTTCCTTGTATTTGGAAAATTTCTAATTATTTAATCAAAACTACTTCTCATTAATTTCATTGTACTGTGGGTTGAATCTGGTTTTAGGTGAACCTTAAATTCTACCTGTTTATTCCTATGTAGACAGAGCCTGACTGCGGTTGTTGACTTAGGCCGTTTTTCATGAAACAAACCTAGAAGATATCTTGACCAAAATGTAAACAGAAATTGCATGCTTTTTAATGGCCCCACTGCTGGATTGTACTTTGAGGGGAATACTGCTACTTATCAGACCCTAAGTTGTCTTTTGTTGCACGTGTTGAAATATAAAAAACCAGAAGGAAATAATTGTTTATCTGAAAAGTTAGAGTTCATAATCAGCATTAGAAGAACCAGTTCTTTTATTTATTTATTTATTTATTAAAATTTATTTATTTATTTTTTTTGGCCATGCTGCATAGCATGGGGGATCTTAGTTCCCTGACCAGGGATCGAACCCGTGCCCCCTGCAGTGGAAGCGTGGAGTCTTAACCAGTGGACCGCCAGGGAAGTCTCAGTTATTTTATTTATTTTTAACAAGTGACTTTAAAATGTTCCTATTATTGATCTGCTCTGGTGCAAAGTATATACAACAGAAATTGTCATATGCTGGTTGTTGGGTTGGAGAACAACCAACACATGTTTGCAGGAAATGGGATCTATGGAAGGAGATATGTTTGCTGTAGAATTTACTGGCACTGGCTTCTTCTCAGCCTAACAGGTACCATCCTTCCCATTCAAACTGGAGTCCAGTGAGCAATGACAGTCCAGTTAACATGCAGTGACAGTCCATTTAGTCATCATATACTTTCCATTTACAAGTCAAATAGTCAAGATAGTCTCTTAGGTTTTTTACAAGAAAAGGAAGCCAAAACCCCAACTCTGGCAAGATGTTGTTTATGTAGATACACCATGTATATTTGGTATGTATAGAAAAAAACAGGAATTACTCTAGATTCATAACATTGCAATTAAGAATGTAATTATAGGGCTTCCCTGGTAGTGCAGTGGTTACGAATCTGCCTGCCAATGCAGGGGACACGGGTTCAAGCCCTGGTCTGGAAAGATCCCACATGCCGCGGAGCAACTAAGCCCATGTGCCACAACTACTGAGCCTGTGCTCTAGAGCCTGCGAGCCACAACTACTGAGCCCACGTGCCACAACTACTGAAGCCCGCGTGCCTAGAGGCCGTGCTCCACAACAAGACAAGCCACCGCAATGAGAAGCCTGCGCACTGCAACGAAGAGTAGCCCCCACTCACCGCAACTAGAGAAAGCCTGCATGCAGCAACGAAGACCCAATGCAGCCTAAATGAATAAATAAAATAAATTAAAAAGAAGAATGTAATTATAATTAAATAATAATTCTAAAAATAGATTATAATTATTACATAATTATATACTTTAATGCAATTTAAGGAAAAATTTAAATCAATAAACATTTGTTCATTGTGGGTGTTGTGGAATGTATATACCAAAAATTAGTTTCTGTCTCGAAGTAATAAACAAAAAGTTAAAAAATAATAGAAATTTTTTTAGAAATTTTTAAAAGTGCTGCGGTGGTACACAATTATTAATTGTGAAATGCATGCTATAAACAATGAGACAGAGGAATATTATTTCATGTGTGTTTCATAACTAAAACTCACACCATGGTTTTGGTATGTTAAGAACAATTATTACTCTCTAGATCTGGTATTCACATGTGAATTGGTATTGCTACTAATATCATATGGAATGTATTGAATATGAAATGTAAAAAGTTTGTGAAAACAAAAATTTGAATCCATCAATTGGCTAAGATTTCATTTATTCAACATTTTTTTCTTCCTAGATGAACAAAGAATTTCAGTTCATTCTCTATCTAGGTTACCCTTAATTTTGAATTAGCAGAGCCTATGTTGTAAAAGGTTTTACATGTCTTTAGGAATCTGAGTAAATATGCACATTTTTTTCCTTCTCCATATATCTACGATTAAAATTTGTATCTTTCTGAGAAACCTGCAGATTTATAAAGAAAGAATAGCTAGGCTAGTAAAATTAAAATTAGCATCTCTCCAAGGAAACTACACACTCTTAAAGAAAGAAAAGGCTGGTTACTGTGAGGAGTACTTAAGATCCAAGGAGTGATTTAGTGTCATACAGTTGCTCTGTCTTTCCCTCTGGTTTTATGAAATGAATTATTGAGCAGCAACTTTGTTTATGTCATTAAGATTAAATCTCTGTCAAAATTGTCCTGGAAGGGGCTTCCCTGGTGACGCAGTGGTTGAGAATCTGCCTGCCAATGCAGGGGACATGGGTTCGAGCCCTGGTCTGGGAAGATCCCACATGCCACGGAGCAACTAGGCCCGTGAGCCACAACTACTGAGCCTGCTCATCTGGAGCCTGCGCTCCGCAGCAAGAGAGGCCGCGATAGTGAGAGGCCCGCGCACCGCGATGAAGAGTGGCCCCCGCTTGCCGCAACTAGAGAAAGCCCTCGCACAGAAACGAAGACCCAACACAGCCTAAAAATAAATAAATAAATAAATAAAGTGTAAAATTAAAAAAAAAAAGTATCACTTCCATCTTTACAACAATAAAAAGCCAGATAATCTGCATTAAAAAAAAAAAATTGTCCTGGAAGAATTCTAAAAGATCTGGGAAAATGGTTTTGGTATTAACAACGATGCCAGTTTTTCACATTAAAAAATGTTGCTGTTTCTGACATCCTAATTTGTGTATTTGTGGGGTGTGTGTGTGTGTGTGTGTGTGTGTGTATTTGGAGGGCAGAATGAAAAATAACTAACTTAAGAGTGGTAGACAGATATTCCATTAGCAGTATCACGTTTCTTTTTTGTATATGCAAGTATGAAAAATTTGGTGTGTTTGAGGGTGAATGGGTATGACTTGTTAAATACATTTATAGATGGCCCATTTTTCTATCGTATGCTACTCAAACTCTGAAATGCTAAAAGACAGTAATATTATGAACTGTTGAAAATACAATAGGTATTAGAATGAGAGATATATGACTTGGGAGGTTATCATTCTACTGTAGTTTCCAAAAGTAGTTTTAAATAATTGTTTAATACATGTAGAATGCTGAATGTGATCATATTTGAAAGACAACTACTTTTTTTGTATATCTTTTTATTTTTTTTTAATTGAATGAAACATTCTTTGAATTCTGTAGTGCTTTATGATTTTCAAAAGTTTCACACACATGATTTCATATAATCCCATAATAACCCTTTTTTCCCCCACCCCTGTATTGCCCCTTGCCCCTTCCCTCTCCCCACTGGTAACCAGAAGTTTGTTTGGTATATCTGTGAGTCTGCTTCTTTTTTGTTTTATTTACTAGTTTGTTGTATTTTTTAGATTCCACACATAAGTGATATCGTATAGTATTTGTCTTTCTCTGTTTGACTTATTTCACTTAGCATAATGCCCTCCAAGTCCATCCACGTTGCTGCACATGGCAAAATTTCATTCTTTTTTTTAATGGCTGAGTAGTATACCACTTTATTTATCTATCTATATTCCATTTTATATATATATATAAAACACCTTCTCTATCCATTCATCTGTTGATGGACACTTATGTTGCTTCCATATCTTGGCAATTGTAAATAATGCTGTTATTAACATTGTAATTTTTCAAGCTAGTACTTTTGGGTTTTTTTTGGATACATACCCAGAAGTGGAATTGCTGGTCATATGGCAGTTCTTATTTTTAGTTTTTTGAAAAACCTCCATACTGTTTTCCACAGTGACTGCACTGATCTACATTCCCACCAACAGTGTACGAGGGTTCCCTTTTCTCCACATCCTTGTCAGCATTTGTTATTTGTGTTCTTTTTGATGATAGCCATTCTGACTGGTGTGAGATGCCAGCTCACTGTGGTTTTGATTTGCATTTCCCTGATAATTAGTGATGTCAAGCATGTTTTCCATGTGCCTTTTGGCTGTCTGTGAAAGACAGCTACTTTTGATCATGGATGTTCTGTGCCTACATACTGTGATAAAGTCTTGCATTAATAAAATGCTAGTGAAAAATTTATTTTCTTCCACATCCAGATTTATTGTTTTTATGATTCTTTAGCTTAAGGAAAGAGAGAATTTTTAAAACGGTGTTCTGAATTTCTCCTTGAGAGATTTTTGGCATTATAGGAAAAACCCCTTGATCTTAATATTCTTACCGTTCATGGCCATACAGTGCAGCATTCTACTTCGTCAACTACCTTAGTGTAGTACCTAATCTTGTGGAGAACAGCAGTGTCTCAAAATGTTAAATTATTTAACAAGCCTCACAGCTTTAGCTAATGATCTCACTTTATTAGAATGCAGTCTAAGGAAATGTGAGGTAAAGGAAATCTGTGGGAATTCAACACACTGAGTGATAACAGGAAGCAGGATCTAGTCCTTGAAGCCTTATTGGCCTAAATTCCCATTGGCTGAGTTTTCTATACTTCATTAATTGATTACTATTCTCAGCAATTCATCCTGCTTGGAAAGAGAGGGTCACCCATATATTAGTGTCCTTTTGTGCTACACCTTCCTCCTGGGTGTCTCATTTGTGATCATCTTTTAAGCCGTTATAATTTAATGTGTATAAGAATTGCTTAAGATGCTTATTGAAAACCAGAGACTATCAGTACAGGTGTATCTATATTGTGTAGGTACTGTGGGAGCTTTCTGTTGGAAAGACTCTACTCAGAGTGGTATTTGATAGTCTTATACAAACAGACCAAAGCTCATTTGATGTGTAAATTTTTAGATGGAGTTTGTAACAGTAGTAGTAGAAATCAGAGTAATAATTATTAAGATATCTTTATATATATTTATATTCACAGTTTTACAGAAATATTTATATGCATCATTTCAGAGATATGACTAACTTCATAATAATTTATTCCATGTTTATTGATGACTCAGGTGCTCAGCTGGAGATGAAGCCCCAAAGACTAGGGAGTTGTACTTAAAACCACCATGAGGTTAATTTCCACTCTTAGCTCTGAAAGTACTTGCCTACTTTAATTTTCTCATTCATATTTTTTATTTCTCGAACATTAAAAATCCCCCCCAATTTCTTGAGAGATTATATAATCTAGTACTAGGCTACACACAGTCATGATTAATATTTACATGAAAAGAAGAAAGCAAAATAATTTAGGCTCTTTAGGTCAAAATAACAGTGACATATTAAAGTTGTAACACAGTATTCTAATTATTTCTTTGAAAGGCACAGTAATATTCAATAAAAAAGGCATTGTGAAAATTAAGAGCCCACATCAAGATTTTCAGAGTTAAAAACGTAACAATAAGAAAAAGCAGCTTAGCAGCTTCACTATGGAGGAGACAATTCCCCAGAATATCAACATCCCAATTCAGATTTTAATTGCCTTGTACTTCTAGTTATGTGAACAAGTCTGATAAAGGAGAAAGGGGGATTTCATGTAGTTTTTCCTCAATGAGATTTCATATTTTAAACTAATTGTTTTTAACTGTGCTGCTTTTTTCTTGTTTGGACAAAAAAAAAGAACAAAATGAATGGAGTTTGAAGTGGTATAGAAGCCTATCTTGGTTCAAATGAGAAATTCTGAGTTCATAATCTGAAATTTTTTCATACTTTCAGGTGACACAGTAAAACCAAAATTCAAAGCTTGTTCTGTC
Organism: Balaenoptera borealis; assembly: GCF_965194805.1. NCBI lineage: Eukaryota > Metazoa > Chordata > Mammalia > Artiodactyla > Balaenopteridae > Balaenoptera > Balaenoptera borealis. The sequence goes on from NC_138860.1 coordinate 9,973,766, forward strand.
ACTAGGTTCTTTAGGACTATTTTGGAATTGATATAATTGGGGGGTTACTTTTTGCTCATAAATATAGGAGAAAAAGCAAATAAATTCACCCTTATCTTGTGAAGCCAAGCAGGAAAACATGGTTTTTATACTGAATTCCTGTTTTTGCAATTATTGTACATTAAAATAGTTACGGTTTGGAATACAATACTAAGTAACCAAGAGATCACTGAAGAAATCAAAGAGGAAATCAAAAAAAAACCTAGAAACAAATGACAATGAAAACACGACAACCCAAAATCTATGGGATGCAGCAAAGCAGTTCTAAGAGGGAAGTTTATAGCAATATAATCCTACCTCAAGAAACAAGAAAAATCTCAAATAAACAACCTAACCTTAAACCTAAAGCAATTAGAGAAAGAAGAACAAAAAAAACCCCAAAGTTAGCAGAAGGAAAAACATCATAAAAATCAGATCAGAAATAAATGAAGGAAACAATAGCAAAGATCAATAAAACTAAAAGCTGGTTCTTTGAGAAGATAAACAAAATTGATAAACCATTACCCAGACTCATCAAGAAAAAAAGGGAGAAGAATCAAATCAACAGAATTAGAAATGAAAAAGGAGAAGTAACAACTGACACTGCAGAAATACAAACGATCATGAGAGATTACTACAAGCAACTCTATCCCAATAAAATGGACAACCTGGAAGAAATGGACAGATTCTTAGAAATGCACAACCTGCCGAGACTGAACCAGGAAGAAATAGAAAATATAAACAGACCAATCACAAGCACTGAAATTGAAACTGTGATTAAAAATCTTCCAACAAGCAAAAGCCAAGGACCAGATGGCTTCACAGGCGAATTCTATCAAACATTTAGAGAAGAGCTAACACCTATCCTTCTCAAACTCTTCCAAAATATAGCAGAGGGAGGAACACTCCCAAACTCATTCTATGAGCCTACCATCACCCTGATACCAAAACCAGACAAAGATGTCACAAAAAAAGAAAACTACAGGCCAATATCACTGATGAACATAGATGCAAAAATCCTCAACAAAATACTAGCAAACAGAATCCAATAGCACATTAAAAGGATCATACACCATGATCAACTGGGGTTTATCACAGGAATGTAAGGATTCTTCAATATATGCAAATCAATCAATGTGATACACCATATTAACAAACTGAAGGATAAAAACCATATGATCATCTAGATAGATGCAGAAAAAGCTTTTGACAAAATTCAACACCAATTTATGATAAAAACTCTCCAGAAAGTAGGCATAGAGGGAACCTACCTCAACATAATAAAGACCATATGTTACAAACCCACAGCCAACATCGTTCTCAATGGTGAAAAACTGAAACCATTTCCTCTAAGATCAGGAACAAGCCAAGGTTGTACACTCTCACCACTATTATTCAACATAGTTTTGGAAGTGTTAGCCACAGCAATCAGAGAAGAAAAAGAAATAAAAGGAATCCAAATCAGAAAAGAAGTAAAACTATTACTGTTTACAGATGACATGATACTATACATAGAGAATCCTAAATATGTTACCAGAAAACTACTAGAGCTAATCAATGAATCTGGTAAAGTAGCAGGATTCAAAATTAATGCACAGAAATCTCTTGCATTCCTATACACTAATGATGAAAAATCTGAAAGAGAAATTAAGGAAACACTCCCATTTACCACTGCAACAAAAAGAATAAAATATCTAGGAATAAACCTACCTAAGGAGACAAAAGACCTGTAGGCAGAAAACTATAAGACACTGATGAAAGAAATTAAAGGCAATACAAACAAATGGAGAGATATACCATGTTCTTGATTGGAAGAATCAACATTGTGAAAATGACTATACTACCCAAAGCAATCCACAGATTGAATGCAATCCCTATCAAACTACCAATGGCATTTTTCACAGAACCAGAACAAAAAATTTCACGATTTGTATGGAAACACAAAAGACCCCGAATAGCCAAAGCAATCTTGAGAAAGAAAAACGGAGCTGGAGGAATCAGTCTCCCTGACTTCAGACTATACTACTACAAAGCTACAGTAATCAAGACAGTCTGGTACTGGCACAAAAACAGAAATATAGATCAATGGAACAGGATAGAAAGCCCAGAGATAAACCCCCGCACGTATGGTCACCTTATCTTTCATAAAGGAGGCCAGAATATGCAGTGGAGAAAAGACAGCCTCTTCAATAAGTGGTGCTGGGAAAACTGGACAGCTACATGTAAAAGAATGATATTAGAACACTCCCTAACACCATATACAAAAATAAACTCAAAATGGATTAAAGACCTAAATGTAAGGCCAGACACTATAAAACTCTTAGAGGAAAACATAGGCAGAACACTCTATGACATAAATCACAGCAAGATCCTTTTTGACCCACCTCCTAGAGAAATGGAAATAAAAAACAAAAAGAAACAAATGGGACCTAATGAAACTTAAAAGCTTTTGCACAGCAAAGGAAAACATAAAAAAATACAAAAAGACAGCCCTCAGAATGTGAGAAAATATTTGCAAATGATGCAACTGACAAAGTTTTAATCTCCAAAATATACAGACAGCTCATTCAGCTCAATATCAAAAAAACAAACAACCTTATCCAAAAATGCACAGAAGATAAATAGACATTTCTGAAAATATACAGGTTGCCAACAAACACATGAAAGGATACTCAACTCACTAATCATTAGAGAAATACAATTCAAAACTACAGTGAGGTATCACCTCACACCAGTCAGAATGGCCATCATCAAAAAATCTACAAACAATAAATGCTGGAGAGGGTGTGGAGAAAAGGGAACCCTCTTGCACTGTTGGTGGGAGTGTAAATTGATACAGCCACTATGGAGAACAGTATGGAGGTTCCTCAAAAAACTAAAAATAGAACTACCATATGACCCAGGAATCCCACTACTGGGCATATACCCTGAGAAAACCGTAATTCAAAAAATGTCATGTACCACAATGTTCATTGCAGCTCTATTTACAATAGCCAGGACATGGAAGCAACCTAAGTGTCCATCAACAAATGAATGGATAAAGAAGATGTGGCACATATATACAATGGAATATTACTCAGCCATAAAAAGAAACGAAACTGAGTTATTTGTAGTGAGGTGGATGGACCTAGAGTCTGTCATACAGAGTGAAGTAAGTCAGAAAGAGAAAAATACCATATGCTAACACATATATATGGAATCTAAAAAAAAAAAAAAAAATGGTTCTGACAAACCTAGGGGCAGGACAAGAATAAAGACGCAAACATACAGAATGGACTTAAGGACATGGGGAGGGGGAAGGGTAAGCTGGGTCGAAGTGAGAGAGTAGCACTGACATATATACACTACCAAATGTAAAATAGATAGCTAGTGGGAAGCAGCTGCATAGCACAGAGAGATCAGCTTGGTGCTTTGTAACCGCCTAGAGGGGTAGATAGGGAGGGTTGGAGGGAGACGCAAGAGGGAGGGGTATGGGGATATATGTATACGTGTAGCTGATTCACTTTGTTATACAGCAGAAACTAACACAACATTGTAAAGCAATTATACTCCATTAAAGATGTTAAAATAATAGTTACGGTCTGGAACATAATTCTTTTCAATATTCAAACCTCTTTAGAACACCATAATGCTTAGAGTTTGTTTTGAAGTTAAGAAAATTCTGGATACAGGTAAAATGCCTGAAAATAACCTGGAAGTGTTAAATCAGAATACAACTGGCAGAAAAAGGTGAAGTAATAATAGGGAATATTCATTTTGTTTTCAAAGGTGCCAAGACAGTTGTGTCAGCACAGCTAATATAATGTTGGGTTTGTATTCAGGCTGTTCAGTTACAGGAGGGATCAGGGGAAATTCCCAGTGCCTCTGCCGCAATTCTCTCCTATTATTTTTCTTATTTTAGAACTTTGATTTTGCTTTAACAAAATGCATGAAATGCTTACCTCAGGGCAAACTATCTCACCCCATGTGTCTTCTCTTGAAATAGCTGCAATCTGCACCTTCTATAGATAAAGAGGTCAATTTGTCTTATATAATGCGATATTATTCAGGAAATACCCTTGTATTTAGGCTCAGGACCTGAGGTTTCAAATATTTGCTCTTTCCCTAAGAGTGCCCCATGGGTTTAACTGCCACCTATTCTTAGAGTCACGATGCTCCTGGGTCCCCTGCTCACCACCTCTCCCACCCCCTTTCCCGTCTTCTTCCTGAAATGTTGGTCCCTCTGCTCCTGCACACCACTCTGGACTTGAAGTGCAATGGGCAGCGAGCCTTCTCGGTAACATGGAGATTCACATACTCCACAGAGCAAAGCTAAAGGTAGATTAGCACTTACATTAGAGCAAAACAACAGGACCAGTGGACACTTGTCTGAAGTGTTGTGCATCTGGAATAAATGTTTACAATTTTGTTCTCTCTTCTCAGACATCTGTCACTGGGGTAAGTATCTATATGAATGTTTTGTTTGAATAAGCCAGTACATTTATTTATTTACTTAGTCTCATTTCATGAAAACTTTACAGGGCTTACAAGAAATTACTACGACAAATATGAAGACATGTAGGTAGAGTTTACGACACATGATCTATTCTCAGTTGAGATTCTAGGCCTTTCTGTGTCTGTCTATTTTGCTTAATGGTAATATTTTGGTAACTACTAAAAAAGGCTCACTGGTAACTACTAAACAGTTAATGACAGGATCATATCATGTACAATGATCAGATCATTTCTCTAAAGGTTATAAATTCCTAGAGATCATTGGAAACTCTAAGTTACTGTTGTATTGTTGCCCCATGGAGGGTGGGATCCACCTCCCCAACCAAAATCTGTTCTGGATGTCGAGACTAATGACACCACACATACCACTACAAGGGTGTGAAGAGGTGTATTACTCACATAAAGAGGATCTCTGGGGAATGCAGGCGGGCTGTCAGGGTGGTCTGAAAGTGGCTTGGGAGACGGGAGAGGCAGTTGGCTTTGGTTTTTCTTGTGGTCCGAGGGTAGGTGAGGTGAGGGTTCCCAGGAGGGGTGGGGACTTACTTGGTTGGAACTTTGCGCTGGTGCTAAGGGAAGGAGAGCACAGGCTTTCTTACTGGTTGCCCCGATGTGGGGCAAGAGGAAACGTGGGAGACATGGGACCTCAAAGCTGTCAGTGGTCAATCATCAAACGTGGAGTCAAACTCTGTATTACAATAGCAGTGAACATTACCTTTGTAAACCAGTCCCTGGATAACATTCCTCTTCTTTACCTGCACTGTCACCTGTCTATCGCTATCACCTTACGCTGCTTCCTTCCTTCCTTTATTTATTTTCACGGAACTGGTCACAACTGGCCAGATGAGTGCCTTTGTTTATTGTTTGCCTCTTCCAGCTGCAACTGTGAGCTCCTGAGAGTTAAATTACATTTGTCTGTTTACTGCTATATCCTCAGCAACGAGACAGTGCAGGAAACATAACAGGCACACAGGAATTATTTAAAAAATAAATAAATGTCCATCAGCTTTACTAGACTGTATGCTCCATGAAGGCAAGACTGTGGTTGTTCCTATCATGGTTGATTCCAGTGATTCAGAGGGATGCTTTGTGCTTCAGTAAATATTGGTGGAAAGAATTCATTCTTTTAGTTACTTTAATATAGCACTTTTGTTTTTATTTTTGGATTTTGGGGTTTTTTGTTTTTATTTATTTATATTTTTTATTGAAGTATAGTTGATTTACAATGTTGTATTAGTTTCAGGTGTACAGCAAAGTGATTCAGTTATATATACATATATTCTTTTTCAGATTCTTTTCCGTTATAGGTTATTACAAGATATTGAATATAGTTAGTTCCCTGTGCTATACAGTAGATCCTTGTTGTTTAGCTATTTTATATATAGTAGTGTGTATCTGTTAATCCCAAACTCCTAATTTATCCCTCCCCCCCCTTTCCCTTTGGTAACCATAGTTTGTTTTCTATGTCTGTGAGTCTGTTTCTGTTTTGTAAATAAGTTCATTTGTATCATTTTTTTTAGATTCCACATATAAATGATGTATCATATGATATTTATCGTCCTTTGATTTACTTCATTTAGTATGATAATCTCTAGGTTCATCCACGTTGCTGCAAATGGCATTATTTTATTCTTTTTTATGGCTGAGTAATATTCCATTGTATGTATGTATATGGGAAAATGGGAAAAAATGTATAGCACTTTTGCAAGATTCTCATAGCTTTTTAAAAAATTTATTTTATTGAAGTATGGCTGATTTAAGGTTCTCCTCATAGCTTTACTTTCAATAAAGAAATCTTGGCTCACTTTATTCCTGAAATAGAGCAAAAACAAGTTTATTGAGTCTTGTTTATTTGTTTAAAAGTTTGGGCAGAGCAGCAAATTACTGAAGAAGTAAGAGTTGGGCACTCACTTCTGATGACAAAAAGATGCTGAAATTGTAAATGACTTAGGGGTTATGTAGACATGGCTACTCTTTTGTTCACAGAAAGCAACAAGAAATATCTTAATTCCTGGAACACTAAGTGAATTTTTCATTTAAAATCAACTATATAAATTTCAGGACAGCACAATTGAAGTCAGGGAAAATCTAATGAATAGCCTTCAGATGAAATTTGTTATGTGTGTTTACTAATATACCAAAATATCCCCTCCAACATAAATGAATAAATATATAGATAAATAGACACATAGATTAATAAGTAAATAAATAAAATGTATCAATAAAATGTCACTCTGTTTTCTAGTCCAACATGAATGAGAGCACAAAAGTTATTGTCTTGAAACTAAACAGTACTTTTTGATTTATTATATGTCCTGAGACTTAAGCTGGTTATTTTTAGTAATTGTTAAACATTTAGTTCACTCTAATTTAGTAGCTTATTACGAAGCCATTTGATATTTTGCAGCTGTGCCATTATATGGCGGCCAGACTCCACGACTGACCGCAATGCTGTCATGGCCGGGGAAAGGTGGCCCAGCCCAAACCCCTTCCTGGTGTCCAAGCCTCGGTTAGATTAGCTTTCAGCTGCCTGCCTTTTGCTAAGTAAAGGACGTGGAGTGCTGAGTGCTCTTCAGAGTAGTCTGTTGCTCAGCAACCAGGCCTCCCCTCTTAGGAAACGGGTCAGGAAAAAGGAACAGAGATGAGGGGGTGATTAAATGTTTGTCTGCCATCTCTGATAAAGCAGAAATCCTCTGAAAAGAAATCATCCTGGATAGATATCTCCAACCCACAGGGAAACAAATTAATCTCATTAGGTAAGGGGTTAATATCTGTGTGCTAGAAATGCTGTTTCCCTTTATCACCTGGAGGAAAGTTCTACTGGTTTTAAATAGCATCTAAGACCAATAGCATTCTATTTGATAAAGTTAGAAAATTTAATATGGCATGACCGTCACCTCAAGGTCAAAGAAAAAAACTTCATTCTTGAAAGACAAGAACGGATGTTTTATTTCATATAGTTCACTTATTATTTATTATTCAGAATCACTTAAATGTCATAACAAACTCTAGCTTTTTTTCATGACATAAAAATTCTGTGAAATATCTTTTTTCTTCTGTTACTTAGGATTTCAGATTGTTAGTGTTTGTCAAGAAAAGTTCCCAATGAAAAACTGCATTGTAGAATCTTGAATATCTCTAATTGAAGAATTCGAAACAGAAAATACTCCTTTTACATGAAAATTTTCTTTCATGTATTAAATGATGTGAACTTGTGATGACTGTATACCATTTGGTGAATTTACAGTCTAAAAAAATTAAAAATAAGATCTGCAAACATATGGTAAAACAGAGACATTTTAGCTAGGAATAGTAGTCAGAAAAAAGGAATCCATGATTCTTTAAAAGTCCTCTCTTACCACCCCTCTTAAATCAAATGTTCTTTTATAAAATATTCTGTCTCAGCTGGTATAATTATACATGCTAAGCTATCATACATTTTTTTCCCTGTATGGTATGACTGATATGCTATTTAAATGGATGCTATGCCACTTCAGTTACTTTTCAATTAAGACCTTTTTAATGTTCTCAGGAGTAGAGCTTCTCAGTTTCAAGGTGGGAGTCACTTAAGAGAAGGTGGTGTCATCCCCCAGGGAATAGCCAAGTATCGACACCGTGGGTGCTTCTATGTATGTGTTGATGACTCTGCCAGAATCTCAAACTCGATCTGCGTAATTACCTGTGCATCTATTTGTTTACAATTCATTCATTCATTGATGATTCAGCTTTTATAAGGCCAAGGAGAAATACGAATAAATTAATTTGGCAATAATTAACTGCTTCTCAGCTGGTTTTCTTAGTAGAGAATATATTGGCTTTGAGAATTGAAGACAACTGAACATATTTAAAACCCATAAAAAAATATGGGGGGTGGAGAGCCTTTTTTTAAATTCATGGTTAGCTCACTAAATTACAAATTCAAAAATCTACTTCTACTTTGTCTTCTGTAAAATGGGGTTTAAACTTCCTCTTATATCTTTGAAGAGGTATCGTTTTGGAGATTTTATTTTTAAATGTATTTTAGATTGTAGTTATAGTTAATTACATTATAATTAAGAATAATGTTGCTACATAACCAATAATAATTCTAATCTATCTATATAAAATACACATATTTATATTCACATTTATATATATTTTTGAGTTTAGCTCATGTAAGTTGTAATTTTCAATAAGTTGTCATTATTATGATTTGTTTAATACTGCTACCTGATGAGTAATGGAAAATTCTCTATCACATACACACATATTTATATTTTACGGTGACCCTGGAGACTTAGTTCAGCAGATCGTAATTGTAATTTTGATTTAGTATCTCTATCTTTATATCTGTCCTTAGAACTGGAACATTTCCATCCACACCTTTCTCACTCCTGCTTTTTAGTTCTCATGCTGGCAGTTAAACCTCAGAAGCATCCAGCCACTTCCAGAATCATGTTCTGACCACTTGTGTTATTATTCAACTCTCTTTGCTCAAACATAAAGAGGTCACATTCTGTGTGAGGGATAGCCTTCCTCAAAACCCGTAAAATGTAAGACAAATTCCCATAGGATATTTATATTTTAACACAGCCTGGTTGGGTTTTGCTGGGGGGAAAAGTGGCCAAAATATTCTTCTATTATTCCGGCACAATATACCTTTTTTTTAAATAAGAAAATAACACAACCTCATATAACTTTTGCAGCTATACCTAACCTGTGGACTCTCTTGCTTTGTAAGATTTCTTCACTACTGTGCAGACTAGCAGTGTGTCAAACAATTTACATTTAAACGTGATAATCAGGAAAAAGAACTTCTTTAAAATATAAAGCTCAGATTAAGAATACATTGTACATGCAAATATGCTGATTTAGATGCAGAGGATGAATTCTAACAGTGGGGAACTCTAGAAGTTAAGGCTAACGCTTTTCCTGAGTGCCCAGTAATGTCGAATTACAGTTGAACACGTATAGAAATAAATGTGACATCCAAATGGTTACCAAATGCATATATTATGCTCTGTGATGTTTCACTGAATTCTCAGTGAGTTCAGAATGATGACATACCAAGAGGTGCTGAAGTACTTCAGACACACTCAGTCAAATGCTTGTGGTTAAATAAAAATCCGTGGAATGTTCCTTATATAAAATGAATTTTTCCTATTCAGAAGGAAAGTAGAACAATTTATTTTTTTCTTTTACAGACTCATCACAAGTAAGAGTTTACTTTAATAAACTTGCTTTGGTTTTTAAAGAAACTCTTGCAGTTTGAAAGTTACTTTGCTATGTTTTCAAACTCTAATGTGTTGAGTTACAGTCTTGCTTCTACTGTGTCCTGTGGCATTTATTAAGCTACATTTTTTGCATTTAATCGGAAAAGCAGTCGTGAGCTGGATAAGTGGACTAATGGGCCGAATATGTTTATGCTACTGAAAGGCTTTCCAGTAAACTAGGGAGTTGGGTTGTTCTAATTAGTTAAATATCCTGGTTAATATTTTTTAATATATCTATATAAGAAATCTTAAATGCTCTACATTTATTTTTCTTTATTTTTTATTTTTAAAATTTATTTATTTATTTATTTTTGGCTGCGTTGGGTCTTCGTTGCTGCGTGCGGGCTTTCTCTAGTTGCGGCGAGCGGGGGCTACTCTTCGTTGCGGTGCACGGGCTTCTCATTGCGGTGGCTTCTCCTGTTGTGGAGCATGGGCTCTAGGCGCGCAGGCTTCAGTAGTTGCAGCACACGGGCTCTACAGCGCAGGCTCAGTAGTTGTGGCGCACGGGCTTAGCTGCTCCATGGCATGTGGGATCTTCCCGGACCAGGGCTCGAACCCATGTCTCCTGCATTGGCAGGCAGATTCTCAACCACTGCGCCACCAGGGAAGCCCTCTACATTTAGATTTTACTAAAAATGCAGTTATATTCCAAGTTCCCACTCCTTTTGATAGGTGTGAGTTAATGATTAGGTTGCGAATTTCAAAGAGTAAATTTAAAAGGAGGAGTGGCCCTCTGAGGATGGCTTTCCTGGGGTGGGATCTGCTCCAACAATTGTTTGGCACAGAAGACACCGCCCAGTGAGTTTCGGGTCCACCTGTGTGATGACAAAAGCCTGAGACAGAGCTGCGTCAGAGGGGAGAGCAGAGGGGAACCTGGGATAGGAGCTCCTTCCTGGGCCAGTGGAGAGAAAGAACAGAAGGAACTAAGGGGATGAAACGGCCACTCAGCCCTGCTCATGTCTCCTCCTCCTTTCACCAAGGAATCAAACCCAGGAAATCTGTAAAATATTGCAAATTCTGAGTCTGCCAATGACTTGCTATGAGGCCTTGATGAGGTCACATAACCTCTCTAAGTTTCAGTTTTCAAGCTATAAAATGGGAGTAAGTGTAGATTGCTGGGTAATTGCAGGTTTGGCAGAGACACTTGTATTATGTGGCACAAAGAGCCCTTGAGTGATTAATGTCTGTGGTTACCGTTATTTTGCTGGGTCTCCCAAGGACCCAGCACGGCAGGAGCCGGCTGTCCAGACCTGCTCCGCGGTAAAGATCCCTTGAGTCATGGCTCCTCCCACCCTTGAAGCCTTCCCATGCTCTCCCACCGGGCCATCTTATTCGGCTCCCTCCTTCAGCCCCAGTACATTAGCCCACGGATGTGTTCATGCTCCCACAGTCAAGCCCTTTGCCTCAGGGTTTTTATCCTAGCTGCTCTCTTGATTTCCAAATGGGTGACCTCTTCTTGTGTTCTTAGCTTAAATAACTCTACCTCTGTTAGGCCTTCTCCGAGCATCGAGTCTGATAATAAAATTATAATAGCAATTTTATCAACTCATCCGATTTTAATTTTTCCCTAGTAAGTATTACTGTCTCATATGTTCTTATTTGTTGTACTGATGGATGGACTGTTTTTATCCCACAAGAAGGCAAGCTGCATGAGAGCAGAGTTGGTTAATCTTCTCTTCTGTATCTCCTCTACCTACTTGGTGCTTAGACATACTAGGTGCTTAGTAAATATTTGTTGGATGAATAAATTTGTAGTGTGAGCTGCCTCTGGGGTTACATTTGCATTGTCTAAGTGTGAGGAAGTACCTCCTCTGAGCAGGCCTTAATCTCTCACCATTTAGATTGGCGGGGGGCGGGGGCGGTGTCCGATTTCTTCAGGATATTCTGAGGACATTTTTCTCTCAACCGAGGGTTGAATACTTACTACTCCTTTTCTTCCTTCTCCTCCTCCTCGTCCTCCTCCTTCTGGCCCAATTTACCTTAGTTTGTCCAGAGACCCAATTTAAGTTTCCCCCATTCAGGAGTGGTCAGTGCAGAATGCAGGCATCTGGAGATTCTAGTCAACCAGGAATAAATTAAAAATATGATGACTGTGAATTCAGCTGTCTGTGTAAGGCTCTTATAGCTATAAAGAGCTATAAGAGCTCCACTCAAAAAGTGTGGAGCTATAAATTACCTCGTACCCACTAAGAAGACAACACCATTGAATAAAAAGAGAAAAATAATCTGATGACCTCTTTCTTTTTCAAAAGACACACGGAAGCTGTTCAGAGAAGCTATAGGCCCCTCACCAGGCCCAAGACACACTGGCTGACAGTCCCCTGAAAGTCCAGTGGAAATCAGCTGAGATCCTAAAACTGAACAAGGCTTGAGGAGAACTGTTTGCTTGGGATGAGTGTCTTATTTGATTCTCTATAATTTCAACGCTTTGACTTCCAAGAACATCTGATTCAGATAACCGTATCATATTAATTCCTTATATAGAACATAAATTAAGAAGCATCCGATATTTACTAACGGGAAAAAGCAATTTCTTCCCCACTGTGGTTACTTTTATTTTGCTGGCTCTCCCAAGGACTCGGCACTCCAGGAGCTGGAGCTTTTCCTTTAATAAAACTGAAGAGGTGCCGTGTTAGTGGTCTGCCCTGAGGCCCATCTCCCTCCCTCCATCCTGCACAAGCCTTAAAGCCTCTGCCTTCCCAATGAATGAGACTGTTCCTCTTCTCTCCAGGGCCCTTTCTCCTCTCTTGGTACTTAAATCCTATTAGCTTTGAATGTGCTTCATCCACTGTGGAGTGTGGAGACAGAACAGCTTCCAGAATTGTGGAATTAGACTATTTCAGCCACAATCTTCCCTCAGTCCCCCCACCTCCTTTTTTAGTTCTGGTGCTGACAGGTTAAACCCTTGACAATCAGAGACATTCTACTCTCTTCCAGAACCATTTTCCAGCTCCTTGTAATATCTGCTCAGCTTCCATCTCCCACCACTGCAGGATGCAGAGGCCATGGTCTGTGTGAGACGTGATATTCCTTAAAACTCACCTGTTAAAGGAAAAAAGTGCACCAGACAAGATGATGAGCAGAGAGAAGTTGATTTTTTCTGATACTATTTCCAGCTACTTGAGCACAGACCAAGTGGGATACCAGCACCACTGAAACAAAGTGGGTGTTTCCAAGAGCTGGAGTGGAGGTTCTAGGCTTTCTGCATTTGCTAATTGACCTTCACCAAAGGAAATGTAAGCTTCCTCCTATCATCATGACAGGAGGAGGGAGTTTCACAAGTTGGAGCAAGTGTCCAGGCAAGTTAGACTCCCTCCTTCCCACTGAGTCTGGGAGAGAGGGTGTTGTCTTCCATGATGTTTACCTTCCAAAGGAAGGGCTCCTAGGTCCTTGAGAAAGACATTCTGGTTGTAAAACTGACAAGAGGCGTTACAAAAACATTTACTTCTTAAGGTTGACAGAGAAAGACAAATATTATATGATATCGCTTATATGCGGAATCTAAAAAGATGATACAAATGAACTTATTTACAAAACAGAAACACTCATAGACTTAGAGGACGAACTTATGGTTACCAGGGGGAAAGGGTGGTAGTGGGAGGGATAAATTAGGAGTTTCAAATTAACATACACACACACACTATATAAAATAGATAACCAACAAGGACCTACTGTATAGCACAGGGAACTTGGCTCAATATTCTTTAATAACCTAAATGGGAAAAGGAGTTGAAAAAGAAAGGATACTTCCATGGGTATAACTGAATCACTTTGCTGTACACCTGAAACTAACACAACATTGTTAATCAACTACACTCCAATATAAAATAAAAGTTAAAAAAAAACCAAACATTTACTTCTCATAGAGGCAGAGAATGGATTTGCCATCACAAGTTTTCTCAGGTAAATGCTCTAAGAAAAAAGGAGGTCAGGGGCCTGGAGTATAAAGTTAAGTCATCCCGAGGGGAATGTGGAGGCCCACTGAGGCACCAGACAGGTTTGAGTTTCCCTTAGGACTAAACTCAAGGGCACTTTACAAGGAGAGGTTCATCTTGCAGCCATGTGCTAACAACTTGCTTGCATTTTCTCTGTTTTTCTTGCCTGGGATGTTATGATTTTGGCAAGCTTAAAGGTGTGCCTGGCTTACCGGTGTATTTCTTCTCTCAGCTTTACCTCTAACATGGCACAGAGCCATTGGAGGAAGCCGTCCAGAGGACATGACCTCCAGCTGACCCGCAAGCTGACCCCCGCTCTGTCCTTGGGAGTTGCATTGTGCTTCCTTCCCCGCCCCCAGAAGCTGCTGCAAGCGTGCAGCCTTGAAATAGAAATGTGGTGTTGAAGCCCCCTAGGATAAATACATGACTGAACCCTGTTACGGTCTCTATATAAACTTTTAAGATTCTGGCAGATGTGTGCGGAGAGCTACTCATCTTGCAGCTGCTCAAGTCAAGCCTCACATGCAAGTTCCTTTGTTTAGTAAACCTGCCACCTCCCAATCTGGGGTGATCTGCCCCTTTCTTTGGTCTCTCCCTGCCCTCTGTGTCTGGGGACCAGGGGGTGATTTCAGATCATACCCAGGCAGCTCTGAGGAGGTTCTCAAGCAACAATAGTGCATTTTCCCGAATTAACAGCACAGTGAATCAAGCTGGTTTTTTGCCTGTCTTCATAGTGGGTTTTTTTTCCATATTAAAAAAATTCGATTCCAAAGTTATTGATTTTAAGCACTATCATTGCCACTTGATGAATGCTTGCATACTATTATTATAATTTTTAAAAAGATTTATGTTATTTTATGTTAAAATAATAGCAGTGGTAACGATAATGATCTGTAGAAGTTCCTATGTGTATAAACAATGGCTTGGATCACAAGATACTGTAAAGTTTAGAAGTGGGTGTTTCTGTTTATCTGCAAAAGTACTGTCTCCGTGGGAGGCCTGGGCTTAAGCAGACTTTATACAATCATCGCTCAGTCTACAGGGCAGGGGGTTGGTTCCAGGAGCTCCCACATATACCAAGATTCGCGGACTCTCAAGTCTCGTAGTTGACCTTCCATATGCATGGGTCTCACATCCACAGATTCAGCCAACCTCGGATGGAAGTTTAGATCTGCAGTTGGTTGAATCCACGGATGCCAAACTCAGGAATACAGTGGGCTGACGGTATATTTATTTTTAAAAATCCACATCTAAGTGGACCAGGGCAGTTCAAACCAATGTTGTTCAAGGGTCAACTGTAATTTTGCCAACTTTGCAATTTTGCCATTATTAACTGAACTTTAAAATTATTTGAGGTTTCCATTATTTTAAACTTTCGCATGAAATGGGTTAACAGTATTAATCTATAATAATGCGTGGACCTGTATTTTAATTTTCAAATAGCACACTTGTACTTTAGTTACAGATGGCCACAATCCTAGCCAGTTACATTTTAAAAGAGCAGAACGTGTTTCTAAATGCTTAGGGTCAGGTACATGAATGCTTAACAATATGTACTCTCAATGGTTTATGGCAATTATCTGAGCCATCTTTGCAAATATCACAGTGCTAATAATGCTCATATCTGAGCATTAGCTGGGGATGTTATTGTCTTCACTTACCTGCCAGATGTGCAATAAAGAAGCTCATCCTTTAGATGGCTATTAAATCTTTTCTTTAATGTTCAATTATTTCCAAGTCTGTGACCACTATTTTACTTCATATGGTTATTTTAATTAAATTATTGAATTACAGTTATGAGGTATCTTGTTGCATGGCTAATATTTAATGAATGAATGACGACTTGAATGATTTCTGTGTTGTTGTTAAATTGATCAATCAGGTCTCCTCCGCAGAAGTATAATAGTTGATATTATACTTTTCTATACTAGCACTTACAGTAAAGAATGGAGCCATGGATTTGATAAAGATATATATAAAGGAAATGAACAAGGTCTGCTCTGCACCGTTTGGTGGTGAAATGGTAGTGCTCTGAACCTATGACAACTGTATGGGATGGAGGGTTTTTTTTCAATAAAAAGCAGATTGCTTCAGACTTTTAAATTCAATTAAAATGAAATTTTAGAATATAAAATTCCATAATTATGGAAATTAGGAAGCAAGTGTATTGACATTTAGTATAGTTCAGAATAATAATGAGTGGCAACCAAGAAAATGAAACTCAGAAACTACTACCAGATTGCTTAACGTTTAGAAATTTTTAGATCATAATAGAGATTTAAGCTAAGAGCAGGCCAATTTCTTGTTATTAGAAATGGCTTTACTCATTGTAGCTCCCATTTACAACAAGTTTCATTTGCAAAGATTTTTTTATTATTTATCAAAAACACATAAGAATTCACTGAAGCTAAGGTTACCGTCAGGGTTAGGGTTAACTCTGGGTGCTGGCACCATGTATTTTGCTTCTTCCTGGCAATTTGCTATTTGAAAGGACAATTAAGCAGTGTCTAAAGCTGTACTCTTTCATATACGAGGTTTGACTTAATTGCAGACACTGGGTTTCTCAAATTAGGGTGTGAAGGCACCCCATCTGTGTCCTCCACACTCTCCCTGTTGCAACTCCCCAGATTCTGGAAATATCCTAGGAGGGACTCTGGCTCCTCATGAGAAAAGATTAATTTTTAGTGCTTTTTTTTTTTTTAATTAATTTATTTATTTATTTATGGCTGTGTTGGGTCTTCGTTTCTGTGCGAGGGCTTTCTCTAGTTGTGGCAAGCGGGGGCCACTCTTCATTGCGGTGCGCGGGCCTCTCACTATCGCGGCCTCTCTTGTTGCGGAGCACAGGCTCCAGACGCGCAGGCTCAGTAGTTGTGGCTCACGGGCCTAGTTGCTCCGCGGCATGTGGGATCTTCCCAGACCAGGGCTCGAACCCGTGTCCCCTGCATTGGCAGGCAGACTCTCAACCACTGCGCCACCAGGGAAACCCCAAGATTAATTTTTAAAAATTTCATTTACACAGATACCTAAAAAATAATGTAAGCATCTTCTGAATCATGTCGTTACTGAGTACAATGAGACCATTTCAGTGCTTCTATATGTTTGATTATTACTATTATTATTTAAAACATATCAAATAAAATTTACCATCTTAACCATTTTCTTTAATTAATTAATTTATTAATTTATGGCTGTGTTGGGTTTTCGTTGCTTCACACGGGCTTTTCTCTGGTTGCGGCGAGTGGGGGCTACTCTTCGTTGCGGTGTGCGGACTTCTCATTGCGGTGGCTTTTCTTGTTGTGGAGCATGAGCTCTAGGGTGCGTGAGCTTCAGTAGTTTTGGCACGCGGGCTCAGTAGTTGTGGCTCAAGGGCTCTAGAGCGCAGGCTCAGTAGTTGTGGTGCATGGGCTTAGTTGCTTCGCAGCATGTGGGACCTTCCCAGACCAGGGCTTGAACCCATGTCCGCTGCATTGGCAGGCGGATTCTTAACCTCTGCGCCACCAGGGAAGCCCCATCTTAACCATTTTTAAGTGCACAGTGCAGTAGAGTTAACCAAATGTGCATGGTTGTGCTATGTATCTCTAGAACGTCTTTATCTTACAAAACTGAAACTCTGTCCATTGGGCAACTCCCCTTTCCCTCCTCCCCCCGCAGCTCCCGGCAGCCAGCATCTACTTTCTGTCTCTGAGCGTTTGACTATTTTGGATTCCTCATATCCTCAAGTTTCATCCATGTTGTCGCATGCTGACTTGCCTTCAAGTTCATGTATTCTTCTGCTTGATTGACTCTGCTGTTGATTCTTGTTAGTAAATTTTTCAATTCAATTACTGAATTCTTAAGCTCCAGAATGTCTGTTTAGTTCTTTTTTATAGTGTCTATCTCTTGATGTTCTCATTCTGTACATACATTGTTTTCCTGATTTCATTTAGTTGTCTATCTGTGTTGTCTTGTAGTACTTGAGCTTCCGTAAGATGATTATTTTGAATTCTTTGTCAGGTAATTCATAGATCTCCATTTCTTTAGTGTCATGTTCTGCAGAATTTGTTCCTTTGATTAGGCCACCTGTTTCTTCACATGCCTTGTTTTTTTTTTTTTTTTTGGTCAGGATTTCTGCATTTGAAAAAAATAGGCACTTTTCCCAGTCATTATATAGCCTGGCCTGATACAGAGGAAGACCTTCACCAGTTTGGGTAGAGACTCTGGGGACCTCTCAAACCTTTTATCATTATGGGTCTTCTCTAGGCTTCTGTGTGTTATTTCCCAATTAGGGAGATTTGATGGTTTCCCTTTCAGGAGTTAGTGATATCTTGCTCTCTCTGCTGTTTTTCTGTGGTACTGCAGGTACTATTCTCCATGCCCCCCAGACATTCAAGGTGTGCTGGTTTTATCATTGCTGAGTCAGGCAAGACAAAAAGCAGTCCTTAGGGCAGCTCCCCCAAAAGGGTCACAAGTTGAGTGCTTTCTCCTGATCATGACAGCTATCACCTTCTGTCTACAGCATTACAGATTCGCGGATGCTGCCACAAGCCAGTGATTTCTCTTTTGCCTCAGCAGGCCCAGGCATCCAAAGTATGCTGGTTCCCCATCAGCTCTCCAACCAGGCAAGACAGGAACCAGTCCCTCAGGCAGGCTTCTGAAGAGCTGGAATTTTGGACTAATGATTCACTCTTCTCTTCCTATCCCAAGAGGAGCTGGGCTTTGCTCCTGGTCACAAGCTGTGCCAGCTTAGGGAAAGCACTGATGTAGTTGAAATGAAATGGCTTTTCTTGCCCATTTCAATGGGACTGGTCCTGGCTTTGACCTTGGCTTCTTGCCCATTTCAGTGGGGCTGGTCTTGGCACTGCAACTTCCTAACTGGTTTCTGGAGTTCCCATGAAGCCTTTTTGAATGGTATATTGTTAAGTTGGTGTTTCTGTTGAGGAATGAGGTCTGGGGTTTCCTATTTTTCCATCTTACTGATGTTGCCTCCCCTTATCTGTTTTTGTATTTAAGATCAAATCGGTTCCAAGTAGTAAGGTCTACAATCCCTTATCTGAAACCCTTGGGGCCAGATGTTTTTCGTAATTTTAGATTTGCGAAAGGTAACATGGTGCATACACTGCAAAGTATATAACTTCCAGGTGGGGTGGGGCAGAACCCTGAAATCAACACAGTGATAAATGTGTATATCCAACTAAGTGGGAGATAAAGATTATAAATATTCTTCTGTTACATCACGTCAGATTTTGCCATCAATAAATTATGAAAATCATTTTCAAATCATTTTCAAGAGTGAAGCGTGAGGATAAGGAGTTGTGAATCAGTAGCACTTTGTTTTTATTGCCAAATAAGAAAAGAATAGAATAACCTTAATATGTAAATGACCGTTGCATCCAATGATGGTGGATGTGCTGCCTATTGATTTATTGTCTCTTAGCTCTAAATTCATGCTTTTTGTCTGATCAGTGAAAATGGGCATGGACCCTTTAAATCGATTTTCTTTGCCCGCTGGCGCGGAAGCTTCGCCGGTAGAAGGTGCACAGCTTTTCCCAGTAGAGGGCGCACAGGAGCTGCTTCCTGCAGTGCATGGCAGCCAGCAGCTCCCCCTTGGTACTATCCTGGGAGATTTTGTAGCAGAAGGACTCTGGTGAGACACCTTCCCCATGAACAGCTTTACCTGGTGTCCTGAAGGACGTATTCTTAGCAAGCTCTGCTGGTGCAGTGATAGAGCAACTTCTTCACCATAAAATGAGGCAGAGCTGCAGGTTCTGGATCTCAGCCCTGCAGTGTCTCTCCCTTGAGGGCTCTGTCTTAACCCTTAACCCTAGAGGTAGTGGCTCTCCCTTTTACCTGATAATCTTGGATTCTTTAAGTTCTCTTTACTTCTTACTAGCCAACCTTGTGTTACTCTAATCCCTTGCTGTAGTTAATAATTCTTTATATTAAAGTTTCCCTGTCTTAACTGTGTGGTTTCTCTGTCTTGATTGGACCCGGGCTGATACAGTAGGCTCTTCATACTAATGTTCAGCAATGGTTCTGTGACTTAATAAGAGTTATTTCACCTCTTCGCCCAGTTTCAGGCACAGAACTCCTAAAAACCTTTTGATTCCCTAAGTTATAGGGGTGCTAGGAGCATCTTTTGCTCTAATTTGGTCTTTGACTCTGGTTTCTGACACCAAGAACTTCTAAGATCCTTGGAAACTCTGGGGTAATCAGAGCGTCTTTTTGTGTGCTATTGACGTGACTGGTAGGTAAGGGGTCCCTAGATAGCTCCTGGATGGGGTGGGGCTGGTCATCAGAAAGACCAAGCCACAGTTAGAAGCTTGGAATCTTCAACTCTACTCCCCATCCTCCGGGGGCGGAGAAAGGCTGGAGATTGAGTTAATAATCAATCATACCTATGTGATGAAGCCACCATAAAAATATCCAAGTATGAAGTCTGAGAGTTTTTGGATTGGTGAACACATCCATGTGCCAGGAGGCTGGCGCACCCCAATTCCACGGGGACAAAAACCCCTGCATTTGAGACCCTTCTGGACCTTGCCCTATGTACCTCTTCTTGTGTCTATTCATTTGCATCCTTTGTCATATCCTTTATAATAAACTGGTAAAAGTAAGTGTTTTCCTGAATTCCATGAGTCATTATAGCAAGTTATCCGAACCGGAAGAGGAGTCATGGGAACTCCTGATTTGTCAGCCAAGTTTGATGGAAGTGTGGGTAACCTGGGAATCCGGTACCTGTGACTGGTATTGGACGAGGGGCAGTCCTGTGGAACTGAGCCCTTAAACCTGTGTGGGATCTGCACTAACTCCAGGTCGGTAGTGTCAGAATTGAACTGTAGGACAGCCGGTGGTGTCTGGAGAGTTGAGAATTGGTTGGTGCAGGAAAAACCCCTACATTTGGTGTCAGAAGTGAAGCATTGCTGTGTGAGTATAGGAACAAGTATTTCTCTTTTAGTTGGAGTCAGAGAAGTAGGATTTGCTAGAACAGCCTTGCCTCATGGAAATGTAGAGTTTGGGAGGAGGAAGGATGAAAGGGTGGAGGATGAGGAACATTGATTTTTGGCTGGCCGCATGGTCATGCACAGTATGGAGAAGTAGCTGCACCATCAATGACTAAAAGTTACCAACGGAATTTAGAGTTGGAGCCAGCTGTAGGGCTTGGTTCACGGCATGCTTAAGGGAATGCAAGCTAATAACAAAAAAAGCTAAATATACGATCTCTTGGTTACTTTAACCCGCAAGAGCTACAAGGAAAGTAAAAGAAAGTGCTGAGTTGGGCCTTGCTGGTGGAACAAGCTCAGAATTTGATCAGTCGGAGATTTGGCCACTAGTCTCAAAGCCACCCAGAAAGGGGACAGCAGAAAGTACCTCTAAGACCTTGGTCACCAAGAAGGTGGTCAGTGTGCAAGAGAGCAAAACCAAGAAACTATGGACCAACGGGCATAGTGTAAAAGAGTTGTTTCATTTGTAGATCTGTATCATCAGATTCCTCTAGAACCTTTACTGAAATGGATGGTGAGAGTGGTTACTGTAGGGTCTGTGTCTTTTGTTTTAATGATTCAGGATGGAAGGGCACGTTTGGGTTGGTACAGTACACAAAGCTCACCAGTGAACGATCACAGATGCGTGATCCAGACACACAGGAGGTTATTCCTGAGAGAACAGTCAATGTTGTGGACTGGATAAAACCCACTGTGAGGTCTACTTGTCCTGAGGAGGGGGACTGAACCTCTCGCCCATAAATGCCAAGTGGAACACCCAGGGTGAAGCAGCTGATATGCTTTGTGTGCGAGCCATGTGGAACTGGCTTTGTGATGACCTGGATAGTCATCCACTGAATGTGCCCGTTACCCTGTCATGGTAAGTGCTGTGGTTCAGAGGGTCCTTTTCACACGGGCACCCCACGTACCCTTACTGCTGCAAACCGAGGGACAGCTCTGGAAGCTTTATTGAATCTGTTGCCTCAGTTTCCCCCCATGGCTCATACAAATGCTAATAAGGACATTAGATTAATTCAGAAGAGAATGGGGAGAGGCACTCTTTCCCAAAAGGTGGAAAATATTAAACTATTATTAAGAAATAAGGTGATAGGGAATTCCCTGGTGATCCAGCGATCCAATGGTTAGGACTTGGCGCTTTCACTGCTAGGTCCCAGGTTCAATCCCTGGTTGGGGAACTAAGATCCTGCAAGCTGTGAGGTGAGTCCAAAAGAAAAAGAAAAAACAAAGGGATAAAGGAAACATTGATACAGGCAAAAAAAGAGGAAAAAGAAAGGGGAAGGTCACTAAAATCATCCAAGCAGGGTGGAGATCTTACACAGTTGTTAAGAAATGAGATCAATAAAAAGAACACTGGTGGGGTTACATCACAGTTTTAGTAGAGCACTGCCAAGTGCTGGGCAGGAGAGAGGGACCTCCCTGCTTGTCCCCAACATTAAAGGGGCCCAAACAAGTCCACTCTGTTTACCCAAGTTTAGAGAAATTTAAAGCTGGAAGGTAGGCAAAGATTATGATGGGAAATCTGAACTACAGTTGCTGGGCAGTGGTTAAGTAGGTTACCCAGGATAAAGATTGGCAAAAGGGCCAGGTCCCTGGCTCAGCCTCCTGCTGGGAACCCAAAGCCTTTTGCATCAGAGTGGGTAGAATGGTTGGGGACAGAAAAGGGAAGTGTCCAGGGCTCCTTGGTATAGGAACCCCGTGCACTGTGGTACCAAAACTCGCTGGTGAAGCCCTAACTCAGGCTATCATTAGTTTGAAGGAGTAGAAAAAAATAAGGGTTGATAGGTTTAAGGTGAGAGTTTGAGTAAAAGTTGGAATGTTTATGTAAAGAAGTTGTGTTTCTTTTATCTGAATGTTTTATAGGAATGAGTATTATGTCTCATTCCAGTGGCTGGGGAACATTTATCCTACCTAGTCTTGTAAAAGATGACGTGTAAGTTCGCCCTTCGAGAAAGATGAATTAGACAGGCTGAGTGGGAAGCAGTATGATTGCCGGAGCCCAGCCCCCATAGAACAGGAGCTGGTGTTGGGACAGATGCCCTGCATGAGGGCTCTTTGCGGAGCAGAGACTGGGGCTGTGGCGAAGTCTGTGGGCTCCTCTCAGCAACGACTACTGGGATTTTGGACTAGAGAGTTTCCATTTGAGAGGCAATTACTAGCTTGCTATCAGACATTAACTGAAACTGCCACTAAGAATGAAGGTCAAAAAGTAACCTTGAAACCTGAAATACCCATCGTGTCTTGGATGATGTCAGAGACACACTCTAATTGGATGGTAGCACCCAGAAGAGTTCCATAATCAGGTAGAAGTGTTTGTACGGGATCCTGCTGCCTGGGAATGCAGGAGGAAGATTCTCTTGAGCAGGGAGCCTCTTTTCCCTTAGGACTGACTGAAACCACTCTTGCTTTTTGGAAGTTCAAATAGAGAAAGCTAGGGAGATGTGGAATCACCTGTGGCCCATATTGAAATCAAAAGAGCTAATACTGTAGCTGCCAAAAGCACATTCACGTTCTAAATATGATTTGGCTGCAACAAAATGACATTTCTGTCATGATAAATTAGTATTATTAATTTAAATTTAATTTTAAATCTTGTCTGTTTAGTATTATGTGAATTATAAGAAATATGTTTCTTTTGTTACTCATTCAGGTAATGTTAAAATGGAAATAATTAGTCAATGTGGGCTATCTGCTAGCATATTTTTCCCTTTAAAAGAGGTTCATACCCGTTATAGGTTAAATTGTGTGCTGCCCAAATTTCATAAGTTGAAGTCCTAACCCCCAGCACCTCAGAATGTGACCTTATTTGGAAATGGGATCGTTGCAGATATAATTAGTTAAGGTAAAGTCATAATGGAGTAGGGTGGGTTCCTGATCCAATGTGACTGGAGTCCTTGTAAACGGGGAAATTTGGACCCAGGCACATATGCAGGAAGAGTGCCATGTAAACATGAAGACAGCCATCTACGAGCCAACGATAGACACTTGGGACAGTGTTCCTCTTGAATCTCAGAAGGAACCAACCCTGCGCACACCTCGATTTCATACTTCTAGCCTTCAGAACCATAAGACAATATATTTCTGTTGTTTAAGCCACCCTGTTTGTGACACTTTGTTATAGCAACTCTAGCAAATTGATACAACATCCAACTGAAGTTCTGAAAAATACTTAGCTTTCTTCTCCTCTGTAAATTTGCTCAATATTCTTGAAGCTTTCTCACATGATTCATTGCTTAGTAGAAATTTTTTTATATGTATCTGTTTTTAAACTTCTTTTCCTAATTGTCCCGTGAATTTACTTGTAATGTTATTTATTCAGTTAAACTGGAGCTTAAAAAGATCTCATTTAAAATAGTTTCCATAATGTCACTTGCTTTTCTGCTGACTTTTCTCTTTTTAAACATTCACACAATTTTAGAGAATCAGAAACTGCCAAGGTACAGTATGTATGAATGTGACATGTAACTAGATTGTGATGGCACTTGTATCAAAAGATGCAAAGTAAAAATCATTACATTCTTTACAGTCATCATTGGTGTAGTACTTACATAACTGCCATTCACTTTTCTGGCCTCTTCCTTTTTTTCATCCTTCCTACCTGTCTGAGCATTACTGCTTGTCTTTTTTTTATATTTCTCTCAAATACATACACTTTTCTTGTCCCAATTCACATACAATTTTTTCTTGAAAGATGATAATTATTTATGTTTTAGAAAATTTCTTGCCTATCATTTGTGTTCCTAGAGCTAGAGAAAAATAAAAGGATGTCAAGAAATCAATAATACCACCAGAGAGAAAAAAGATTAGCCTCCAGATTCCATCATTTCCTATAAATCCTCTTTGCTTGTTTCTATGACTAATGAATGCAGAATGGAAAATTATTCACACTCCAGCAGCAAGCTGGATGCAAACCCATTTGCAGAAGGCCTGGAATAAGAATATCATTCAGGATTCTTTCATTTTCAATGCAAATCATGGAATCTGAGTAGGACAAGAGTGTCAGAGGGAAAGGGTGTGTTTTCAGCACTGCAGAAAGCTGTCATGGTGACTAGGAGGCATAACAACTTACTTATTTATAAAAATAAACCTGAAAAGAAAGTGAGTCAGGCACAGGTTTGCGATTTCACTCCTGTCGATGTCAGATGGAGAATATATCCTGAAAAATCTTAGTTATCAGGATCCCGAGAAAAAGCATTAGAGAAGGAATAGTGACAGAAAACCCTACCTTTACAAATGCGGGGATATAAAATACACTCATCTTCAGGTTGTTTGAGATTTCTATAACCGACAATTTTTGGAGTTTTTTCTAAATTCAAAGCAAGGAGTAATTTTTGCGTGTGAAATTCAAAACATAAATGTGTAGTGAGTTCTGAATTAATTGTGTGTTTAAATTGTGTGTATTAAATTGTGTGTTTTGAGTTTTTTTAATGAAAACTTTGCACTCAACGTTTTCCCACAGGTGTGTATTTCCCCAGCACTAATCTTGTTCATCATAAACCAAATAAGTAGCAAAGACCAGGGAATATGTTAAAATTCAGAAAAGAAAATTAACTGAAAAGCAATCCTAAATAATAAGGCAACATTCTAAAGGTGGATCTACCCTCTCTTGGCTTGAGTGCGTTAGGGTAAAGTGTCACTGGGATTAGTGTGGGGTTGAAACCCTGCTCTGGGCGAAGAAGAAGTCTCCACCGCTGCAGCTGTGAGGTTTGGAAGGGCCAGACCCCATAGCCTGGTGCTCAGCAATTAAGCTTAATTGGCCACCCGACTCCCGTGGGGGCAATTGTGGAGATGCTAATTAGCAGCAAGCCTTGATTTTCCACCAGGTGCTCTTTCACTTCTTGCCGTAGTTAGACATTTAACTGGGTGAAAGTTCAGAGGTGAATTTCCCCTCCCCCACTCCCCACAATGGTATGAATTTTGATGTGGAGCAGTCAGGTAGGAAGTTGTCCTCATTCTAAAATACATATGTGGGTGCCACAGAATTCCGTCTGAAGATGACCTGGAGAGGTTGTAGTTTACTCTGTGAAAAGTGGTAGTTGATTTCCCCATCCAGGAACCCACCTTCCTCCAGTGTAGACCAAGGAAATAGTCAGAAGGGAGGTTGCTTGATATTTTTAAGGAACTGGTTACAGAATTGTGGTCAAGCTTTGACATAATTTTTTAATTCCGTGGCATATGGAACATGAAAGTCTTACAAAATCAAGGTCTTATAATCATGTCAACCATATTTGTAACCACCTTTAGGGTCTGTGGTGAACTTATTTATTGTCTACAGAAAGCAAACAGACACTGCCAGCTTCAGTGTGTTGTATTTTCTGGGTTTGGATTAGACATTACAAGAGTATTTAAGATGTGTTTACTGTGTATGAAGCTCTGTCCCACTACTTGGTGAAAGGAAAGTTTCTTGCCCTACAGATGCTTATACCTTGCATGGAGAAAGGAGATCAAAGTTATAGAATATTTGGGTGAACACTTTTACGTTGACGAGATTATACATAAACATTTAACACCTAGAAGTGAAAGTGTTGTTCATTTCCAAGGCATTTCAACACTTCAGGCATCTTTCTAAAAGAAAATTTTAATTTTGTTTCTTTGTTGCTTAACCCCCTTGAAGAGCTTCCTCCCCACTCCGGCACACAGAATGGTAGATACCTGTTGGAAGGATTTATCTGAGCTCTCCATCCCTGTCAAAGACTGACATATCCTTCTATGAACTCTATCCTTTCCCTTTAATAGAAAATATTATTGGGCTTGTTTAGTTTTTTTTTTTTTTTTTTGAAACTCTCTAGGAGTTAAGCCAGCATTTCATTTATTTATTTATTTTTGGCTGTGTTGGGTCTTCGTTTCTGTGCGAGGGCTTTCTCTAGTTGCGGCAAGTGGGGGCCACTCTTCATTGCGGTGCGCATGCCTTTCACCGTCGTGGTCTCTTGCTGCGGGGCACAGGCTCCAGATGCGCAGGCTCAGTAGTTGTGGCTCACGGGCCCAGTTGCTTCGCGGCATATGGGATCTTCCCAGACCAGGGCGCGAACCCGCGTCCCCTGCATTGGCAGGCAGACTCTCAACCACTGCGCCACCAGGGAAGCGCCTGGCTTGTTTAGTTTTCTCTCTGCTGCTAAGCTGTACTTTCCAAAGAGGCAGGTGTTCTATCCACCCTATTTATTTTTGTCTCCCTAGAAACGAGTGCCTTGCATACCTCATAGCAAGTATTCAATAAGCATTTCTGAAATGTGTGAATATTAATACCTCTAACTTGTGGCACATCAGCAGGCAACAAAGCAAAGCCAAAAGGAGAAGTTCTACTCCTCTTCTGTGTGGTCCTACAATCTTGGCTTATTAGGTGTTGGTTGGGGAGAGGAGTGGTAGAATTTCTGGGGCTGCCATATGTCTCCATTTTCAGATTCAGCCACAGAAATGAGAAGACCATTAGCCTTGAAGACCCCTTGTGTATAGAGATAGGATGAGACTGTAAGTTCACTCAAGCATGGAGCTGGCTGGGCACTGAGGTTTTCTAAACTCACAGTGCTCGCTCGCCCTCTTTTTTTTCCCCCGACACCTTTTATATCCCATCACCGTATCTGGTAGGTTTTTAGTATTGGTTTAAGCCTAACTTATTCTTTAGATTTCTTTTTAAGATTTTTTTGATGTGGACCCTTTTCAAAGTCTTTATTGAATTTGTTACAATATTGCTTCTGTTTTTGTTTTGGTTTTTTGTCCCGGAGGCATGGTGTATCTTAGCTCCCTGCCCAGGGATCAAACCCACACCCCCTGCATTGAAAGGCTAAGTCTTAACCTCTTCTGAGGCTCTTCCTGTTCCAGACAGGCACATACGCACACACACATTCTTTCTCACTTTCTTAAACTCTCTGCTCTATCCCAGCTGACTCACATACAGGGCCTTCTATCATTGCATTCCTGTAATAATTTCCCTATTATATGATCAGTGAAAGCAACATGTTATTTAACCCATTGGGAGAAGTCCCTACTCACTTTTCTATGAACCACAGTTATGAAGCAACTCTACAGTTAATTATTTGCTGGATTAATTAATGGTTGAAAGGATTACTATATAGATGACTGGAAAAATGGGTGGGTGGGTAGATGCATGGATGGATGGATAATGAATTGGAGCAGTAACTGCTTTTTTACTTTATCTTGTCAACTTGGATGATTCTTATACTCCAACAATAGATTAGGTAGATGAGAGTAAAAACTCTGCAGGAAGGAATTAATACCAAAATAATAAGCAAAATAAAGCACTCTTATAGTAAGCAGTCTGGTGCACAGTCTTAAACATTTATATTATACAACAGTATATCAAGTTACTTAAGATATTTCCCTATTTTGTGGAGATTTTTGTAGGGTTGGAGTAGAGGTAGCACAATTTTTTTAAATGAGGCCAAAAAGAAAAAAAAAAAGAGAGAAAAATCAGCAACACAGTAAATGAAGCTGAATTTCAAGTGGGCAGCGTTGTTCCACCGCAATATTGCATAACTGAAATATGGAGCCGCAAGGGGTGTGACACAACTGAAACTATATTTGGTACATTTAAGATCTGAAATGATGACTTCTTTTTAGAAGACAGCAAACAGCAGATCAAGCAGCGAAGTTTCAGTTGAGTCATCTCACTTGTGACACTTATTTTAAATACCATCTGTTTAACCCCAAGTATTTCCATCTTTAGAAAACATGGGCCTCTTTTCTAGGGCGCTTCTCTTATCCATTTGTAGGCAGCTTGCTGAAGAGCTTCCAAAGAGAAAAATCCCATTATACAAAGTAATATACTTTGACTTACTTTTACGGAGAGTATCGTCTCTGATGAAAGATGACTGTTGTCTGTTGATTATTACCTCCTGCTCTCAGGGAATGGCTTCCTGCAAGTTCAGATGCAGCTCTGCATTCACAGTGCACAGAGAAAAGATGTCTGAGCATTTTCCCTGTGTTCCCTGTAATGAGACTAGTTATCTTCCAGGCTTTGGGTAGCTGTTGGGAGACATTTCTCCATGGGCCTCTCACATTTCTGCCCACCTTGTAAGCAGAAGCACTGACTATTTTTGCAAACAGCCTTGGAAAATAGTGTGTCTCTCTCCAGAGCAAAGGATAAGCATGTTTACTGCCCGTTATAAAGATTCAGGTTCCCTAAGCTCAGGCTTTCTCTCTTGTGACACAAACCATTGAGTATGCAGGTGTCACCCAGCTCTCTGCACCTGTGGGAGGGGGGACTCAAGGGTTCTGATATTTTGCCTACTGCTTTTACTATGAGTAATAACATCTTTTGTTTCAGATTCAGGAGTCTTGTGTCTTCTGTCATCTATGGGATTATAGTAGGCCAACTTGTTAACTTCAAAATAGGATAACATCTCATATCCTTCCAGTAAGTGAAAACAGTGAGGTAAGAAATATTATTTTAAGCATTGTGATATAGAATTAATTAATTAAACCTTTGGTATTAACAAATACTTGTAACTTGTAATATATTAAATAACGGTTTACTGATGGCTGAGTTGTACGGTAAGTTTAGAATAGTACTAAGAAGAAATGCTTCATTATGACACAGTATGTGCATTTATTCAGTGTTACAGCAAGGGTAAAATTAAATTTGCATAATGTATAGCATAGCTCTTCACAACCAGTACATTGCATGTTTTGTTGAAAAGTTGCTACTTTTCTAAGTTTAACATTTTAATCTTGAAAGAAAAGTAACCTTGAGTTAAAAGAGTTATACAGTTAAAATTTTTCAGGGACTTTCTAAAAGTTCCTCAATTATTTTCTTATATTTCATATCCCCAAGAAATTGTATTTTTCCCAAGGCATGTTTCTGAAATACGCTTGCTTAATAAAACTCGCTAAGTTTGTTCACATTCAAAAATGGTTATATTTAAAAATCTGTATAGTTTAATTACTGCTGAATATTATTTTAAACTCATGGGACATTATAATTGTTTGTGTATAAGTTTGGTCGCATTCTCAAAATATTTAAGAAGCCTAATTTCAACAACAGTTTTAAATAACTCAAATATAGTTTCATAATAGATGCATTTCATAAAATAAGAATTTTCATTAAGCACTTTACTTGGATTTAAATACCTTTGTATTTCATATTGTAGGTTTAATAAAAGTAATTCAGCATAATAATTTTGTTATTATACTTACGATTTAGAATTACTTGAAAATGCAAATTCAGGGAAATATAATGGTATTCTTTTTCATTATGCACATTTAGATTTTTTAATAGTGTCTGATAATTATAATGTTAGTAGTGATAGATATGTTTGACATTAGTGAGTTATGTATATTTTATAGTTTTGTTTCTTTTTTTAACACCGTGTCTTTCATAGATTAAATTGGGTGGTTTATTAGGGGCTGGCAACTTCTATCGTACAGAAATGAAAGCTTACTCTCAAGAATCTTGCTTTATTGTGCACCGTGCTTTCTTCTCTCTTAATTCTTCTTTGGTTCATGTTTCTTCCCTACTTCTATTTCCATATTTACTTTCCTTCCTTCTTCTTTTTTTTTATGCACTTGGAGGGTTGGTCCATGGGCGCCACAGACAGGGATTGGTAGGGGGAGGGGGAGGGGAGACTCCAGAGTGTTTCCCCCTCTCTGTCTTGGGTGGTGTCTCCATCAGGGACTGCGTCTTCTCCATGCCTCCAAACATGGCCTTCCTTCTGTGGTTCCAACTTCTACCAGTCAACCTTCACGTGGTGTTCTGGCCCCAACAGACACTTCGGACTCTTGAGATCTGTTAACACCCCCTCCTCTTGTGTGCCTCTAGCCCTAAGACAATAGCGCTTCTAGTTGATGTTAATCTCTGTGTTTCATCACCATCCTTTGCTTAGCTTTTCAGCTCAGACATCACTTTGATAACTAGTTCTGTGTATTAGATTTCCTCTTTTCAACCTACCCAGAATTGTTTCTGTTTTCCTTACTAGACCCTGACAACTCTGTTGAAGAGATAAAATATCTTTATTGCTCTTTCCAAGTCAGAGTTTCTTCCTTTCCTTTTATTCCTTCCTTCTTGGTTCTTCTCTCTTCTCTTTTAGCTTTGACCCTTCAACTGGCATTGACTTTTTTTTGCATGTAGAATAGACTATGATTACAACTACCCAATATAGCAATATGGAAAACAATGCCAACTGAATTTCTTATTAAACATCTTATGGATCACATTATAAAATGAGTAAGTAAAATAAAGTCTTTAAAAAAATAGTTTATCAAAACTGTCACTCTGTGTGTGTGTGTGTGTGTGTGTGTGTGTGTATTGTGTACATATACGTGATTACGAGAGATGAGAGAACAGGGCACTGAAGTCACAGTGCAGTCCCAGCTGTGCATCTTGTGTTAGAGCTCTGGGCTAATCAACTTTTTTTGTCTCTGCTACCTCATTTCTGTGATTAGCAAATTACCCAAATCTTGGAAGAAAGGCAAGGGAAGACTGCAAGTTGTTTTTCAGTGTCACACTAGAGCTTGTGCAACAGGTTCATTCAAGGATTATTTTATTTTCTAGGGCAGGGATTTGGCAAATTATAGCCCACAGGTGAGGTCCAGACCAAGGCCTGTTTGTTCAGCCCTTGAGCTAATAATGGATTTTACATTTTTAAAAAGTAAGAAAAGGAAACCAATATGTGACAGAGATTTTATATGGCACAAAAATACTAAAATATTTACTATCAGGCACTTTAAAGAAAACTTTTGCCAACCCCTGCTCTGGGGGAATGAACCACTGTTTGATTGACTACCTATTGTTGATCAGGATTTAGACTCAGTGAAGGTAGATGATTGATAAATTGCCAATGAACTTTGTCCTTTGGGGAAGCAGTGGATTTGTGTCTGGAAGAAAAGAATATGGCTGTAGTACTCTCTAGGACATTAATTAGTTTCATATATAACTTTGTAATTATATTTTAGCATCTTTAATTGATTGTGAGTAGTTCAGGCTCTCTCATTCTCTTTTGAAACACCTTTACTAACCTGCTGGTTCCCTTATTTTTTTTTTTAAATAAATTTTACACTTTATTTATTTATTTATTTATTTTTGGCTGTGTTGGGTCTTGGTTTCTGTGTGTGGGCTTTCTCTAGTTGTGGCGAGTGGGGGCCACTCTTCATCGCGGTGCACGGGCCTCTCACTGTCGCGGCCTCTCTTGTTACGGAGCACAGGCTCCAGACACACAGGCTCAGTAGTTGTGGCTCACGGGCCCAGTTGCTCCGCGGCATGTGGGATCTTCCCAGACCAGGGCTCGAACCCGTGTCCCCTGCATTAGCAGGCAGATTCTCAACCACTGTGCCACCAGGGAAGCCCTGGTTCCCTTATTAAAAAGTACAATGATTTTGTCAATATGTGTTTATTTTATATTTGCATTTGAATGGTATTTTAAACTCTTAGAAATTTATGCTTTGACGATAAATGGGCCACCTCCATCTTTTCTATTTAGCTCTCAGTTCTTTCAGGATTTTAATACAACACGATGTTGGATAACTACGTGTGGGTGTCGCTATCTTAAAAGTCATCTTAAAAGTCAGTCTAGATATTCTCTTAACAAAACTCCAATCAAAGGCCTCTATGAGTTTTTCCACTTTCTCTATTTTTTTAACATACTGTCTGATGTCTGCAATATTGAATCTTTTGTTGCTAGTGCTCATCTCCTCATACCAAAAGAGCTGTATGTTTATCAAGAGACAGATTTTTTTCCTTTTTTCTTTAAGTTTTACTTATTATTGTTAATGCATTATTTGATTAAATAATACACAAACAAATAAAATCAGGGCAGGAATAGAGAGTTGATTCAATGAAGACCACATTGAATGCTTTGAAAAGACTCAACAAAGATGAATTGCTAAGTAGGTGCCGTGCAATTAAGTCTGGGTGAAGCAGTAGCCAAAGGTTGGCATGCTTGGCTATGACCAGGCCTCTGCTTGGAAGTGCCCAGTTTTGAAAACACCTGTGCTGCTTGTCAAGCCCCCTCTGTTAAATGTGGACATCTTTACGCTTTATGGCTCAGAATGACTAGAAAGCTTATTACCTTTTGCGTGATGGTAATAACAGGGTAGTTACATCTTCTTCTTAGATGGGGCTGGGGCTAATGGGAGTTAATTGGGGTTAAAAGCCGGTCACAAGGTGACTCCTCTCTCTGAACCCAGAGCCCACAGATCCAGGGTCACCTGAGAGGCATTAGGAGGGCACCACAGGAAAGCTGGTGTGCCTGTTGCTCTAAATAGCTGAACTTGTCCTTACCCAAGGTCAGAAAATGTAGGGAATTACTGTCAATAGTCTATGTGATGACCCCACAACTAGACTGGGCTCCCATGCTTGGAAAATAAAAATCTGGAAGAATTTCTGCACTCAGACTATTTCTTTTAGTTCTCATTCACTTTAAAGAAACTGGAACTGTAATTTGTAGAATTTTTACGGTGGGTATAAAGTCAAAAGACAAAGGTGACAAAGACAAAGGTGAAATCGAAATCACAGAGTCATACTCAGAGAAAAAATATTTTAGGTAACACTTACTTTTTTACTTATGTATTTATTTTTATGATTCCCCACTTTGTTCCTGATCTTGTTGAACAAG
This sequence comes from Balaenoptera borealis, assembly GCF_965194805.1. Lineage (NCBI taxonomy): Eukaryota > Metazoa > Chordata > Mammalia > Artiodactyla > Balaenopteridae > Balaenoptera > Balaenoptera borealis. The sequence goes on from NC_138860.1 coordinate 10,007,002, forward strand.
ATGACTTGCGGTCAAATAAGGAGCTTAAAGAGCATAAAGATATTTGAGCAGGTATTCTGATGATCTCTGAGATTTAAAAAAATTTGAATTTATGTAAGTTACATAGCTTCTGCCTTTATGGGAAATTCTGGATTATTATCAACTCTCATGGAACATTTAACAAGATATTTGTTGTTATACAACAAACCTAAAACCGTCACAGTCCTCTCCAGGTGTCAGAGCCTTGCACCCACCAAAGCTGGATTATTAATGGATTTTTTAATATGAATATGGATATTAATTATAATACATGATTCATACCCTAATAAAGGTACAGAATAGGTTCACCTGGTGAGTCTTGACTCAGGTTAGAGGGATAAAGAGTGGTGTCAGTGGTCAAAAAAGGTATCTTGGAAAGGAAGTCAAAAGACCAGAGGAGTTTAACCAAGTTGTTCAGGGGGTGATATTTCTGGCAGAAGGAGCAACAGATATAAATACTTGAGCATGGTGTAGCCAATTATAATATTTTAGTATTATTGGAATGTAGGATGGTGTAGAGATGAGGGGTAGACAGTAGATGAGAGGTGAGGCTCAAAAAGCAAGCAGAGAGGCGGAGTCAAGATGGAATACTAGGAGGATGTGGAATTCACATCTCCTCACAACTAAGGCACCTACCAGGCACCGGTGGGGGACCACGGACACCTAAGGGGACGGGAGGAACCTCCAGCGACCGGATAGGACGTGGGGCATGGGGGGAGTGAAGGGGGAGGAGAAGTGGAGGTGGGACGTGACTGGCGCCCCTGAGTGGCGGCTGGGGGAGGGGAAGGGATCCCACGCCCGAAGGGGGAAATTGAGGAACCACTGGGAGGGCAGAGGAGCAAAAGGGAGCGTGGCCAGGTTTCCCTTGCCCACTTGGGCCCCCAGGGACCTGCTGAGATCCCGGGCCTGATCCTCTGCCCACCTAGGCCCCCTCCAGCCGCATGGGTCCTGAGGGAGTGGGAGGGAGGGAAAGGGAAGCAAAAGTAAAGGCCGGATCTCCAGGACTGGCACTCCTGTGGGGTGGCTGGGGGAGGGGAGGAATTCCTACACCCAGAGAGGCCCACCCACGATTAGGGGTCCAGCAGGGATGGGGGAGACCCTGGGGGAGGGGTGCGAAGGAACAGAAGGGATGGGGCCAGTGCTTTCCCTGTCCACTTGGGCACTGGGAGGCCTGTTCAGCTCCCGGGCCTAATCCTCTGCCCTCGGAGCCTCCCTCCTGCCGCTAAGAGCCCAAGCCCCGCCCCTACACCCTCCCCCCCAACCCAGGGCCCTACCTCTCCACTCAGAGACCCCCTCTGAGACCCCCTCCAACCCAACTGGGCCTAAACTCCACCCACACACTCACTCAGGGCCCTACCTCCAAACTCGGGAACTCCACACTTCAGAGGCCCTCCTTTCCACATGCTGCCTCTCCCCTTCCGCACAGGTCCTAAGCAGAGGCCCCGCCCCACGCTTGAACGTTTCTGCCCCCACCCGCCTAGGTCCTGCCCCACCCTAAACCCTGCCCCTGCCTAAGTTCCACACCCACCTAAACTCCACCTCCATAGCCAAGGCTTTTTTTTTTCTTTTCTTTTTTCCTCTTAGATTGGGGTTCTATTTTACCTTGTTGATTCATTGTGGTTGATTCTTTTATATTTTTATTTTTCCTAATAAATCTTTTATTTTTCTAATTTTATTTTATTTTATTTTTTATTATTATTTTTTAAATCAGGGTCTTTTAAAAATTTATTTATTTATTTATTTTTGGCTGTGTTGGGTCTTCGTTTCTGCGTGAGGGCTTTCTCTAGTTGTGGCAAGCGGGGACCACTCTTCATCGCGGTGCACGGGCCTCTCACTATCGTGGCCTCTCTTGTTGCGGAGCACAGGCTCCAGTCGCACAGGCTCAGTAGTTGTGGTTCATGGGCCTGGTTGCTCCGCGGCATGTGGGATCCTCCCAGACCAGGGCTCGAACCCGTGTCCCCTGCATCGGCAGGCAAATTCTCAACCACTGCGCCACCAGGGAAACCCTAGTTTATTCTTTATACATCATTATTTTTCTCTCCTTTTGGCTTGTTCCCCCCCCCTTTTTTTTTTCTTTTTTCTGTTCTGGTTTTATTTTACCTTGCTGTAGTTGTTTCAATTATAGTTTTACTTTTCCTAATACATTTTTTTATCTTTCTAATTTTATTTCCTTTTTTATTCTTTGATATTGTACTCCTCCTTTTTTTCTTTCTTTCTCCCTTTCTTTTTTTAACTGCGCCATGAAGCTTGTGGGATCTTGGTTCCCAGGCTGGAGGTCGGGCCCGAGTTCCTGTGGTGGGAGCTCCGAGTCCAAACTGCTGGACTAACAGAGAACCTGAGATCCCAGGGAATATCAATTGGAGTGAGGCCTCCCGGAGATCCTCATCACAGCACCAAGACCCAGCTCTGTCCAACTGCCTGCAAGCTCCAGTGCTGGATGTCTCAGGCCAAACAACCAGTAAGACAGAAACAGAGCACCACCCATCAAAAAAAAAAAAAAAAAAAGGAAACGACAAAAAAATATGTTACAGATGAAGGAGCAAGGTAAAAACCTACAAGACCAAATAAATGAAGAAGAAATAGGCAACCTACATGAAAAAGAATTCAGAGTAATGATAGTAAAGATGATCCAAAATCTCGAAAACAGAATGTAGAAAATACAAGAAACATTTAACAAGGATCTAGAAGAACTAAAGAGCAAACAAACAGTGATGACCAACACAATTACTGAAATAAAAATACTCTAGAAGGAATCAGAATAACAGAATAACTGAGGCAGAAGAACGGATAAGTATGCTGGAAGATCAAATGGTGGAAATAACTGCCAGGGAGCAGAATAAAGAAAAAAGAATGAAAAGAATTGAATACAGTTTCAGAGACCTCTGGGACAATATTAAACACACCAACAATCAAATTATAGTGGTCCCAGAAGAAGAAGAGAAAAAGAAACGGTCAAAATATTTTCAAAAAAAAATATTTGAAGGGATTATAGTTGAAAACTTCCCTAACATGGGAAAGGAAATAGCCACCGAAGTCCAGGAAGCACAGAGAGTACCACACAGGATAAACCCAAAGAGAAACACGCCGAGACACATATTAATCAAATTATCAAAAATTAAAAACAAAGAAAAAAATATTAAAAGCAGCAAGGGAAAAGCAACAAATAACATACAAGGGAACCCCCATAAGGTTAACAGCTGATTTTTCAGCAGAAACTCTGCAAGCCAGAAGGGAGTGGCAGGACATATTTAAAGGGATGAAAGGGAAGAACCTACAACAAATTACTCTACCCAGCAAGGATCTCATTCAGATTCGATGGAGAAATTAAAACCTTTACAGAAAAGCAAAAGTTAAGAGAATTCAGCACCACCAAACCAGCTTTACAACAAATGCTAAAGAACTTCTCTAAGTGGGAAACACAAGAGAAGGAAAACACCTACAAAAACAAACCCAAAACAATTAAGAAAATGGTAATAGGAACATACATATCGATAATTACCTTAAATGTAAATGGATTAAATGCTCCAACAAAAAGACATAGACTGGCTGAATGGATACAAAAACAAGACCCGTATATATGCTGTCTACAAAGGACCCACTTCAGACCTAGGGACACACACAGACTGCAAGTGAAGGAATGGAAAAAGATATTCCATGAAAATGGAAATCAAAAGAAAGCTAGAGTAACAATTCTCATATCAGACAAAATAGACTTTAAAATAAAGACTATTCCAAGAGACAAAAAAGGACATTACATAAAGATCAAGGGATCAATCCAGGAAGAAGATATAACAATTATAAATATTTATGCACCCAACATAGGAGCACCTCAATACATAAGGCAAATGCTAACAGCCATAAAAGGGGAATTTGACAGTAACACAGTAATAGTAGGGGACTTTAACACCCCACTTTCACCAATGGACAGACCATTCAAAATGAAAATAAATAAGGAAACACAAGCTGTAAATGACACATTAAAAAAGATGGACTTAATTGATATTTATAGGACATTCCATCCAAAAACAACAGAATACGCTTTCTTCTCATGTGCTCATGGAACATTCTCCAGGCTAGATCATATCTTGGGTCACAAATCAAGCTTTGGTAAATTTAAGAAGATTGAAATCATATCAAGTATCTTTTCTGACCACAATGCTATGAGACTAGATATCAATTACAGGAAAAAAACTGTAAAAAATACAAACACATGGAGGCTAAACAGTATGCTACTAAATAACCAAGAGATCACTGAAGAAATCAAAGAGGAAATCAAAAAATACCTGGAAACAAATGACAATGAAAACATGATGACCCAAAACCTATGGGATGCAGCAAGAGCAGTTCTAAGAGGGAAGTTTATAGCAATACAATCCTACCTCAAGGAACAAGAAACATCTCAAATAAACAACCTAACCTTACACCTAAAGCAATTAGAGAAAGAAGAACAAAAAACCCCCAAAGTTAGCAGAAGGAAAGAAATCATAAATATCAGATCAGAAATAAATGAAAAAGAAATGAAGGAAACAATAGCAAAGATCAATAAAATTAAAGCTGCTTCTTTGAGAAGATAAACAAAATTGATAAACCATTAGCCAGACTCATCAAGAAAAAAAGGGAGAAGACTCAAATCAACAGAATTAGAAATGAAAAAGGAGAAGTAACCACTGACACTGCAGAAATACAAAGGATCATGAGAGATTACTACAAGCAACTCTATGCCAATAAAATGGACAACCTGGAAGAAATGGACAAATTCTTAGAAAAGCAAAACCTTCCGAGACTGAACCAGGAAGAAGTTGAAAATATAAGCAGACCAGTCACAAGCACTGAAATTGAAACTGTGATTTAAAATCTTCCAACAAACAAAAGCCCAGGACCAGATGGCTTCCAGGTGAGTTATATCAAACATTTAGAGAAGAGGTAACAGCTATATTTCTCAAACTCTTCCAAAATATAACAGAGGCAGGAACACTCCCAAACTCATTCTGTGAGGCCACCATCACCCTGATACCAAAACCAGACAAAGATGTCACAAAAAAAGAAAACTACAGGGCAGTATCACCGATGAACATAGATGCAAAATTCCTCAACAAAATACTAGAAAACAGAATCCAATAGCACATTAAAAGGATCATACACCATGATCAAGTGAGGTTTATCCCAGTAATACAAGGATTCTTCAATATACGCAAATCAATGTGATACATCATATTAACAAATTGAAGGATAAAAACCATATGATCATCTCAGTAGATGCAGAAAAATCTTTTGACAAAATTCAACACCAATTTATGATAAAAACTCTCCAGAAAGTAGGCATAGAGGGAACTTACCTCAACATAATAAAGGTCATATGTGACAAACCCACAGCCAACATCGTTCTCAATGGTGAAAAACTGAAACCATTTCCTCTAAGATCAGGAACAAGACAAGGTTGTCCACTCTCACCACTATTATTCAACATAGTTTTGGAAGTTTTAGCCACAGCAATCAGAGAAGAAAAAGAAATAAAAGGAATCGAAATCAGAAAAGGAGAAGTAAAACTGTCACTGTTTACAGATGACATGATAGTATACATAGAGAATCCTAAAGATGCTACCAGAAAACTACTAGAGCTAATCAATGAATCAGGTAAAGTAGCAGGATACAAAATTAATGCACAGAAATCTCTTGCATTCCTATACACTAATGATGAAAAATCTGAAAGAGAAATTAAGGAAACACTCCCATTTACCATTGCAACAAAAAGAATAAAATACCTAGGAATAAACCTACTTAAGGACACAAAAGACCTGTATGCAGAAAACTATAAGACACTGATGAAAGAAATTAAAGACGATACAAATAGATGGAGAGATATACCATGTTCTTGGATTGGAAGAATCAACATAGTGAAAATGACTATACTCCCGAAAGCAGTCTACGTATTCAATGCAATCCCTATCAAACTACCAGTGGCATTTTTCACAGAACTAGAACAAAAAATTTCACAATTTGTATGGAAACACAAAAGACCCAAAACACAATAGCCAGAACAATCTTGAGAAAGAAAAATGGAGCTGGAGGAATCAGGCTCCTGGACATCAGACAATACTACAACGCTACACTAATCAAGACAGTATGGTACTGGCACAGAAACAGAAATATAGATGAATGGAACAGGATAGAAAGCCCAGAGATAAACCCACGCTCATATGGTCACTTTATCTTTGATATAGGAGGCAAGAGTACACAATGGAGAAAAGACAGCCTCTTCAATAAGTGGTGCTGGGAAAACTGGACAGCTACATGTAAAAGAATGAAATTAGAACACTTTCAAACACCATACACAAAAATAAACTCAAAATGGATTAAAGACCTAAATGTAAGGCCAGACACTATAAAACTCTCAGAGGAAAACATAGGCAGAACACTCTATGACATAAATCACAGCAAGATCCTTTTTGACCCACCTCCTAGAGAAATGGAAATAAAAACAAAACCAAACAAATGGGACATAATGAATCTTAAAATCTTTTGCACAGCAAAGGAAACCATAAAAAAGACAAAAAGACAACCCTCAGAATTGGAGAAAATATATCCCAATGAAGCAACTGACAAAGGATTAATCTACAAAATATACAAGCAGTTCATGTAGCTCAATATCAAAAAAACAAACAACCCAATCCAAAAATGGGCAGAAGACCTAAACAGACATTTCCCCACAGAAGATATACAGATTGCCATCAAACACATGAAAAGATGCTCAACATCACTAATCGTTAGAGAAATGCAAATCAAAACTACAATGAGGTATCACCTTGCACCGGTCAGAAGGGCCATCATCAAAAAATCTACAAACAATAAATGCTGGAGAGGGTGTGGAGAAAAGGGAACCCTCTTGCGCTCTTGATGGGAATGTAAATTGATACAGCCACTATGGAGAACAGTATGGAGGTTCCTTAAAAAACTAAAACTAGAACTACCATACGACCCAGCAATCCCACTACTGAGCATATACCCTGAGAAAAACCTAATTCAAAAAGAGACATGTACCACAATGTTCACTGCTGCACTATTTACAATAGCCAGGACATGGAAGCAACCTAAGTGTCCATCAACAGATGAATGGATAAAGAAGATGTGGCACATGTATACAATGGAATATTACTCAGCCCTAAAAAGAAACGAAATTGAGTTATTTGTAGTGAGGTGGATGGACCTAGAGTCTGTCATACAGAGTGAAGTAAGTCAGAAAGAGAAAAACAAATACCATATGCTAATACATATATATGGAATCTAAAAAAAAAAAAAAGGTTCTCATGAACCTAGGGGCAGGACAGGAGAAAAGACACAGACGTAGAGAATGGACTTGAGGACACATGGAGGGGGAGGGGGAAGGGTAATCTGGGACGAAGTGAGAGAGTGGCACAGACATATATACACTACCAAATGTAAAATAGATAGCTAGTGGGAAGCAGCCGCATAGCACGGGGAAGATCAGCTCGGTGCTTTGTGACCTCCTAGAGGGGTGGGATAGGGAGGATGGGAGGGAGACGCAAGAGGGAGGGGATATGGTGATATACGTATGCATATAGCTGATTCACTTTGTTATACAGCAGAAACTAACACAATACTGTAAAGCAATTATACTCCAATAAAGATGAAAAAAAAAAAAAAAGCTGGAACTATGTTATGAAGGAATTTATATGCCAGAGTAAGAAGCTTGGAAATTGTGCATAATGAGTGTCCATTAACGGTTTAAGCAAGAGGGTGTCTTGTTAGGATTTTTAATTCAGAAAGCTCTCTGGCAGAATACGGAAGTGAGTCACAGTGAGGTAAGACTGGCAAAGTGGGTGCCAGTTAGGTGGCTGTTGGAAAGGCAGAAAAAATGATGGGACCCTGATTTATAGCAGTGACAGTGGTGATCGAAATAAATTGTATCAGTAGCACTTATCAGTTAATTGGATCTGAGATCGAAGGAGAACTGTTATAATGACTCCTTGCCTTTAGACTCAGGTATCTCAATGATGGGTGACCAGTAACGGAAGGAATACTAGAGGATGCGAAGGTCTTATTGCCTGGAGGTAAGGCTGCCACATCATTTTCAATGATGAGATGTTTGCATAACAGCCAGGTGGGGCTGTGCATCCAGATTAGACAAACTTGGGCCACCCCACTGGCATGACTCTGGGAGGGACCCTCACAATGGGTTCACAAGGTCATGTGCTCTTGTAAAATTTGCAATAATAAGATATTTTAACCACAGTTGCCTAAGACTGCTGCCCCTTTTACTCTGACTTCCCTCCACTACACTTTCCGTCTTGACAGTGGCTGGGTGAGTTTGGGGATCTGCCTGAAAGGCAATGATGATACACTAGTTTGGGTTTAGAATAAAGTGTTTGGGAGGTTCACAATCCTGGTGCTAGCCATCCTGGTTCAGGAAAGGCTTTCAGGCACACGTGTACGGTCCTCTGTGTCAACCCACCTGATGTTACAATGTGCAGGGGCAGGGCCAAGTGTCCCGGGTTGCCTGGTGTAGAAACATGTGGGTCACGGAGGAGGAATAAAGTCTGAATGTATGGAACCACGAGTTGTTCTGTGGAAAACTCTTAGAATCATCCAGACGTGAAAAACTTTGAGTGAAAGATGTGGCTTTTACTAATGCTTCATCAAAATAGAAGTTCTTTTCTTTCATGAATATATTTGATACTGAAACATAATTATAAATGCACAATTATTTTGAAGGGAATTTAAGAAATGAACTTTATCTGAATTCCTCCATTTATTGGACACAAACATATAAGAGGATTACACACAGCAAGTTCATCTGGGTGAGAGGTCTTATGGGTTTTTTTGCATTCCAAATATCAGTAATAAGACACAACAGCTGACTAACCACACCAGATGAAAGACTGATTTATCTGTCTAGTCTCTCTATAATATTACAAAACAATTAATGAAAATGGAGTAAAATATAGAGTTGTGTCAGACAGTTAATGAAAATGTGTTACTTTTTTGGTCTCTATGATACTGTGGTATTTGTCAGCATTTTAAAAATTATGGGGTTTTTTTGTTGTTGTTGTTCTAAGTATGTATTCACTTCTTAAACTAATTTTGTATTCAGAATTCTGTGTTCCGTTTCTTAAAGAGGACCCTGCATATGGTATAAGCTTTGGACCTCACAGGATCTGAATTTCTCAGGAGTCAGAATATTCATAGTGACGGAGACTGGGGGTGTAGATGCTCTCAGGAGAGTGTCCTGAGGGACTGGGAAGGAGAACGAGAATGGAAAGCTAAATTTGGGAAACTAAGGAGCAGGGAGAGAAAGAGGAGCCTGTGAAGCAGATGGGAAAGGAGCAGCTAGGAAACAAGGCCACTAGTGGAAAAAGGTGTCCCAGGATCTCGTGAGTCGAGTATTCAGAAGGAAGCGGTTAACGGTGTTCAGTTCCACAGAACGGCCGTCATGAGAGGGCTGGGAATTGGCCACCAGATTCAATCTCAAACAGCCATGACATTTCGGTGAAAAGTGAGCGCCAGTGACGAAAGCCCCTCTTGTACTAAGTTAAATAACGAATTTAAGAGGAGCAAGTGAAGACAACGTGTAGACCACACATTTTCATGATGCTTGGAGGTGAAGAGTATAAACTATGGTAGAAATAGAGCAGGGACGAAGAATAAGATACAGCTGTTTCATTCAAAGTGGAAGACCTGAGCGTTTGTAACTGCTGCTGGAAGCTGAAAGAGGAGAAGCATGCACTTTTACATCCTTCAAAACCACAGGACAACAGGCAGTCCTGCAACTTCACTTGTTGAATGAAATTCCTTTAATATTAAGCCTAAGTCATCTTCCTTCAGTCATTCTGCTTTTCTACAAGATATTTCTGTTAGTTTTAGCATTATTCCTCCATTCTTCCAAGGCCCAAATCTTGAAATCCACCTTCGTTACGTTTCGTCAACCACAGGTGATCTTCGCTGTTCCTCTCCCAGCCGGCTCTCTTCAGTGCGCCTGCGCCATGGGTTTCGGGCGCGGTCCCTGCCCTCCTCTCTGGTAGGTGGGCCCTGCGTTTTCACACATTGGTCCACAGCTTTTCTTTTCCAAGTCTCAGCTGACCCCGTTTTAACTCGTCCATGTCTTTATATTATATATTTTGTATACCGTGATAGTAATTATCAACACGTATCCTGCCTGTACATTATCCTGCAGTTAACATTTATACTATAGTTCTTTTAATTGTATATTATGTTGCGCAAAGCAAAAACTTACTTTTCTCTGTGAAAATGCTTTAAGCTATGAGCTGCTGTCCAAATTCTACTGTCTTTCAGTTTATGGTACACTTTTTGAAAACTTTAAAAAACCTCTTGTGTTTTCCACACTGCTTACCTCAGAATTGTTAATTCAATGGGAAATTCTTAAAACTCAACTGATCAGACAGTAGGAATTAAACACATAAATAGACTGTTATGGTCTTTCAATATTGACTGAAGAAATGTTCTTTTATGTTTCAGGGCTAATAATTGCATTTTAATTTTAATTACAGAATGAGGAAATAAATGTGTTTTGCGTATATTTAGCCTCTTTTTTCAAAGTTATTGATTTAGAAAATACATCTTCTAATTTGATTAATACTTGCATTTTATTTTTTCTGAGGCTTTACTCCTATTTGAAATGGAGGTATTATGAAACAGTTTATATGAGCTTAAAAATGACCAGTTGAAATAAGTAATTAATGTTTTCAAAAGACAGAAACAGAGTTCCTTAAGTGGGTATATGTATATGTTAGTGTATTCATGTAACCTTAGATTTCTCAATGAAGTCCTAAATTTACTCCAAGCCATTATGTAATGATACTTTTCACTCTTCATTGGCTTCTACCACTTAATATAAAAACTACATTTGGGAAAATGGCTTTTATCTGGCTTAAAACACAGTGAGGGCTCATCGTTTGAAGTTTCCAATCAATCTTTAATCTTTTAGTGTTGGTGCTTATTTACTCTTTTTAAAAGACTGCTTCTAGCAAAAAAAGAAAATCCTATAAAGGAATCTATAGACTTGTTTGACAATAAACATGCTTTAAAAGCAGATTTTTAGTAGCTCAATCATAAATTCAACATTTAAATCTCCCTCAAAGTGCTCTTGGTTTTTAATAATGGATTTTGGTATGATCCCATAAAAGATTCATGTTCAGACCTTTAGCAACTACTGCTTTGAATAATTAATTTCAAAATATATTTTTTCTAATACATAATAGGAATTTCCTATGTCTTTTCCGTTTATAAGAAGTAAGGAAAACCAGTCTTATGATTTTGATTCATGATTATGTCTGTGGTAAACATGACATATTTGGAGAGAAGAACAAAAACAATAATTCAAAGGCATTATTCACAAAAATATTTACTTTTTTAAAGACCTAAAACTGAAACTTTTAAAGTAAGATATTTTAATTAAAATATATGAAACAAATACAAGAATATTTAATATACCTACATTATGAAAATTTTAATTTTTTCTTATCAGTTTTTAAAAAGAACCAGATATTTATTATATTTTATATCTAAGCCATCATCATTTACAAAATTAATTTACAGCTTATTTTCCCCAATGCACCTAATGAATAAAAGTATCAGAATAAGGAAACCACACCATATTTTTTAAAAATTAACTACTTCAAAATTCTTATTTGTAAAAATAGAAGTCGATGAAATGATGTTTTATGTGAGATATCCAGGGATAGTTAAACAATCATCACCCCAGGAAAAAATGTGAATTTAACAAGACAGATTTCTATTTTTCAGAAATATTCATTGCTGACTTTAATCTGGATACAACACAAGGCATAAATATTCAATGGCTAAACAATAACCCAGTTAAACTTCATTGGGTTTTTTTTTTCTCTAGTAGACATCCAATCCAATTTTTGTATCTTAAATGAAATAAGGAGAAAAAAATGTTGTGGTTTCTTAAAGAAATGAGGTCATTTAAAAAATGTTATTTTCCCACCTTCTGTTTGTTATACGTGGAAGCACACTAATATCTATTCACTTATGACTATAATTAATTATGCATATATATTTTACATTCAAATGCACACTATAAATAGTAATTGTAATAAAACATATTAAATTCCTCTGAAATGGCATAGCTAAAGTAAATAGTTTTCCTTTAATTAATCATTCCTCGATGCTCTCCCATTAAAATGCAATGGCAAATCTGACAAAACAATAGGGGAACACAGGGCAAGTGACTCTTTATTCATATAATAATTGACTACTGCTGTGACAACATCCCACCTTTTTCACATAGTTGTGAAAAGAGTTCACTTTAAATTAATTGGCATCACCATGAAATAAATTACAAGACTGTGTAGTTGGGAAGCAAATCAGGCCCACATTAGATATAATTGGGTGAAACTGATATAGGGATTTTGTGGGTGAAGGTTAGAAATGGAATTTTTGCACAGGAAATAAATGTATGAGACCAAATTGTTTTTGTTTTTAAAGAGCATTTTCTTTTTTTTTTTTTAATGGATCTCTTTAGTTATCTAACAATGATTCGTATTGATTACTTAAGTTAGGACATGGCTTGTATGATTTGGAAGATTAGCTGATCAGCTTCCATTTAAATGAAAGGAAGATCCATTTAATCTAAACTTCAAGTCCTGGATAATGGATTTGACCTTTTCTTGAAATATTGGAAAATAAATCCAGACTATTCTCCAAAGTTATGGGCCAGAATGCTACTATTTGTTTAAAAGCCAAGATGATACTAAGCTTATTAGAAAGGATATTAGAACGGAAACAGAAAAAACACTTTTTTTTTTTGCTTTTATCATATCAGCATGTACTCTCATCAGGAAAATTATGGATATGCATAGTTACTACATCACACAAAATTAGAAAACTCTAGAAAAAAGTAAAACAATGAAGGCGAATAGAATGAATTCTATATAAACACAGACTAAAAAAAAGTTTGGGAAAATAAAATTTGACACTAGCTCATGTTTGTAATGCCCTAAATGTTTTAGATTTTTATAATATAGTATTAGTAAAAAAAAAAAATCTGTTGATTATATTTTGAGGCTGAAATATATCCTTCCTATGCAAGTATTTGCATAAACTTATAGGAATCAGTACTCATTTTTGATGAATTTTCACTATTTGATATTTAAATAAATTCAAAAGGATTTTAGATAAATTCATGGATTGTAGCTCCACATTGGATTGTTAAAGAAGCTAAAATTCTTTTTGGAATATGTATATCATTTGATTTCTTTAGGTCTCATCTAATGGAGGGCAAACATAAATTGCTTTAAAATATATTTTGTAGGAATATTCTATTTCTGTCAGGAAATAGAAAACACTGTGCTTGGGAGAACTCTTCTTATAATTTGAAGATCATATCTATGTCAGTATCTTGTAATTTTATTACTGCTTACTGCTTAGCTTAGTTTTTAATATAAGTACTTCATTTCTTAAAACCGATGTAAATATTTTTAGAAAATGGCATTACACAATTAATGAATATTTAAGTATGTTAACAGGAGTGTTAACGTTATTATTCATTTTTTTTGCAAGTTAATCTTTTATTTAAAAATCCCATCCATAAAATCACTCATCAGTGATAACTGATGAATAAAGTAACATATGGAGTGAAAGAGACATACAGAGAACAACATATGAAAGATATCCATCTGATATTTTACCGAAATTCCTCACTACCAAGTGTTCCAAAAACCTGAAATTGATTTTATTCACAAAACTTGCAATTGTTTTCTTTTCTGTTCTATTAAGTCAGAACATCTATAATTATAGCCTGGGATGGGGAATGAGTTGAGGAGGTGAGAGGGAAGGATTGCAGTTGAGGGTCTCTGGTTGGGATCTATTAGAGGTCATTCAACATCCAATTTTTTAACAGATCATTTTGACACCCACTGTATTTTTACCCCCTGCCAATCATCTGCTTCTAGGTGGTGAAAGTTTGATTTGTGACTGACTGTTCATTCTTAGAGAAAACCTGAGAGGCAATCTCTGAACAGGAAGTCTTGCTCTATGACAACAAGAAGGAATTTGCAAACTGACGGTAAAAGGTCAATTTGCATATTCAATGAAAGGAACAGTGCCTGGTATTTGAGGATGAGTAGGACAGTAGATTCTCAGGCCCCGGCAGTTCTAATGGGGAGGAGATAACTCTCCTGCTGTGAGAACAAGGTGCTGGCTGTGGCCCCGTGGGAAAAGCACTGTTCCTACCAGCTCTGCCTCTTATCCGCACGTGCCCTTAAGAAATAACCGAGATCTCCGTGTTTTACGTCTAAAAGGAGGGGATGTGATTTCAATTTCTAAGGTCCCTTCTGTCTTTTAAAGTTTTTTTTTCATCTCTAGGAATAATTTTTAAATTTCCTATTTAAGTAGAGACTAAATTAAGGTTGGAACCTTCAAAAGAAATGTTGAAAAGGGTATATATAGCTCTTTTCCATTAAGTGCGCCTTAAGGGGGACTGAATATTCACAATCAGTGTGCATAATGTCTTTCTTTAAAGAATTTGCAAGTGTCCAGGGAATGCTCCATTTGCATGTGTTTAAATGTTTATTTTTCAAGACAAAGGGGAGACAAAATTTTGTCTATCAAATGAATGGTTTGTAGAAACATAAAATAAATCCTGCTATTTTTCCTGCATTTTCTAATGTTCAAATAATCCGCAAAATACAGATGTCAACAAAGTTAAATAAATCTGTGAAAATAAAATGGAAACATGGAAGATCTGTTGAATCTTTATAGCTTTTCATATTAACGTGAAATTATTCGTAATTGTCATGGGACATTTACATGTAGAAAGAGGACAATTTTAGGAACATCTCAAAACAACTGCATTTAAAAACATCTCTTTGAGTTTTATAAACAAGTTCCAGTGCTGAAGGAGTGAGTAGATACTTAACTCCACAGTTATCTGGGTAGATAATATTGCAGTAATTTTTTATTTTATGGGATAGTCACTGCTGTGCAGTTCATCAAATAAGGACTTAACCATGTTCCTTATTCCTCCTCGTTCCTTTATATTTTTATTGATCTAAGAAAACCAATCCTCCCCACCCTCAAGGTCCTTTTCATACAAGCCTATCTGTGCCATTGAATTAAACCAAGTGATCTATTTTGACAGTTTGATCAATATATATATATATATATATATGCCATTTTTCTTTTTCATTAATCTGAGGGCTATACCAGTTTAGATAACCACCACATTATCAGATCCTGGTTGAAAAGAAATAGTTGATACACTAAATGCAGGGTTATGTTTTGGTTTAGAATTTCTCTTTTTACAGACGTGAGGTTTTGAATAATGCAAATGGTATTTAAAATCATCTGTATGATGCTAAACAGTCTCCCATGCAGCAACATGAAGATATATAGTTTCTTGAATTTATAATGTCATAAGAATATCCACTTGTGGTTTGAGTGTATTATATCTCTATAAACTTCCTTTGTACTCTCCCAGTAGGAGATTTTTAAGTACCTGATAAAATAAACACGTTCTAAACAAATGACTTAAACATTCAGGCTTCAGATATAAAATATTATTTTTCTATTGGAGTAAAACATGAATTCTAAACCCTAAAAAAATTTAAATTGTGTTTGTATATTTAAAACATTCTAGCCTTGAAGTATAGTGATTGAGCTGATCTATCCTATCACTTGTTTTCCCCCTAATTATAATCTGATTGTTAGTTTGTCATTTACCTTCTTTACAAGAAAGGGAGCCATTTTTTATGATTTCCAACCTGTTTGCTATTTACCAGTTTCTTATAAATCTCTGACTTTAGAAATCGAGGAAAAGAATCCTTGGCCATCAGACTGTAGATTAACTTCTGAGCCTCATCAAAACATGTGAGAGTTGGTTCTGCAATATTCTTTGAGATGAGGTCCCTGGTACTGAAGTCAATGTTAATGTGTGGAAACAAATTTCATCGCATTAGATTAGTTTAATCAAAGAATGCATGGTTTAAACAGATGGTAGATACACATATGATTTGAATTTTTTTTCTAAACACAAAGTTAATCTGATGCAAAACAACAGAGAGGTCACATGTTCATTTTCTGAAATGCAGAACACATGCTCAGTTTAATTACATTTCCTAGGTTCAGAGGGTTGGCATTGACAGAGAACAGAGGTCAAGCCTTATTTTGAGATTACAAAAAATGGCAAAGTGAAAGGCAAACAAGATATTTTATGATTTTAGATTTCTTTTCCCTCCCATCCTTTATTTCTTTCTAGTACTTTGACCTTAATATGTAAAATTTACTTTTCATAGGCAGAACAATAATTAGAATTTACTAGGATGGTTTTCACCAATCCACTCCCATTCTCTATACCTCCCCGTGTTGTTTCCCATGTTGCTGCTTTTCATCCTAATTTGTATTTCTTTTTGTTTGCCAAAATGGACCAGATAACACCCAATTTCATGGACCGCCATGCCTCCCATGGAATATACATATATACGTGTGTGTGTGTGTATGTATATTCTTGTCCCTTGAGCACTGCCACATGTAACTATTCTCAGCAAGGTCTAATAGAGATCTGTTATCTGAACACACCATTCACCTGCAAATCTGTAAAAAGCCCCCAAACCTGTGGAGATACTTGTCCAATTCTACCCATATTCCAGGATATATTTTGAGAAGCAGAAAATTTAACATCCAAGTTGTTTCACTTAAACTGAAAATATTCATGAAGCGCGAAAGAGATTTGAATCTTAAAATTCAAAGCTCACCAAAGGCAGGTGCTATATCTGTCTTATTTATCATTTTATTTCATGGCACTTAGCCAATTATCTACCACATAATAGGCAGTCAGTAAATATTTGTTGAATAGAATTATAATGTCTCTTGGTAAAATGGGGGAGACTATAAAAATGCCAGAATTTGGGGGTCTGGTAAAAGACTATAAGTGACAATTTATGTTTATTGAATTGAAGTTAAAATATAGGCAGGTAGACCTTCAATCAAATCTCTCCTCTGCTACTTACTTGCTATTCATATGAGTAAAGCAAGTTCTACAGTTTCCTTCAATTTTTGATTTCTATGGTGTAAAAGAGGATAATAATAACATCTGTCTTAAAGTGTTTTAAGGACTAAATGAGATAAGTAATATCACACTATTTCAGTATTATTATTGTAGGAAAAGAACAAAAGAAAAAAACTTTATTTTGAAAAGAATCATCAAAGGCCACTGTTTACTCACTGATATTTTCTTTCTTTAGGGATTTCAGCTACTCAGGGATACAGATTACATCTGCTTTGTATTTCTTTGATCATCCTTTCAGGTCCTCCATCAAAGTTCCAGATGAAATGCTGCAACTTCCTCGAAGGAATCAATTTCTGCTTCTTTATACAGGAAGATGGTGTGGGGTACAGGTAAGATTTTAGGATAGTTTTCCAATCTGTGCTCTAACACTTATGATGTTGCTGACCTGGGGTGAGTTACTTTCATATTTTCAAGTTCTGCTTTTTTATCTTGAAGCTTGGCCATTCTTGACTGAGTGGTTACAAGAATTAAAGTGAGATGGTCCATACAATCATTGATTCCACAAATATTTTGGGGTATGTTATGTGCCAGGTGCTTTCTATATTTGGAGAAAATACTATATACTTTCTATGTAGTCTTAGTATTATACTAATACTATAAATAGTATTATTTTATATTTACACTTGAAGGATGAGAAGAAGCAGGTTCTCTAAGAATCTGGGGAAGACCATTTCTGGCAGAATAAACAAATACAGAATCCCTGAGGCAAGAAAGAATTGGTTGTGTTTGAAGAGCCTCGTACCTGCATGGCAGGGGTGCAGGGTGTGAGAAAAAAGTTCCTGTGACCAGGTTGGGAGAGGAGGTCCAGGCCAAGTCTTGGGGGGCTTATGTGCTTTGGTAAGGGGTTCTTTCTACTAGAAGCAATGGGAAGACAGTGAAGTGTTCTGAGCGGGGAGGTGGCATGATAACATGTCATGAATCTAGTATAGTGCCTGCCTCATGGACGGAATCAATGAGTAGTGGGTATTACCAAGATCTTGTAGTGGTTTCTGAACATCTAGTATAATCTGTTTCATAAATCCTATCTTGTGTTGTGGGGATATGAGAATATATATTGCCCGTTTCCTCCTTCAGCTATGCTGTTCGTTCTTTAATGGTGTCGTCTGCAATTTGTTGAACTTTATATCCCCCATAAAGGTAAATATAGCAAGTTAACTCCTTTAGGCATTCAGTCATTGGGTGAGTTTTCACTGATAGCAGGGCCAGTGTGTGCCTGGTGCAGAATGCTGCCTTATTATTTTAATCAAAACTGAACACCTTCAGTAGCTCCTCATTCCCTACTTAAAAAGCCCAAAGCCCGGATCTTGGCATTCATGACCTATACAATATGGTCCAAACCTATACATTTTTCTCCTCTCCGTGTGCCCTGTATCCCCACTAAGGTAGGCACTGCCCCCCAAATTTCTTATATTTTGTTATGGATGAATATTTTCCCATACCATCCCAGTCTAGCTGAAAATCACTCCTTCTCACCTAAGTCTTTCACTATCTTTTATGTCCTTAAGACTACATTCAAATAGCATCTACCTTGTGAAGTTTACTTGTAGATTTTTCCCCTTTTCTGACCTCTGAAAGGACTTTGGATTACTTAGATAAGATTTACATTTTGCCTGCCCCTCACTATGCCTTGCACAGTGTAAGGATTCAATAAATGCATGTTGTATAAACAAAGTGAAAAAAGCTTCTACATTTGTTAAAAATCATGGTAAAATTTTAAGCAGAACTATTCCATTTCAGTATAATACTGATAATTAATATTATTTGTTCAGATATACTAAGCTTGTACTTCTGACTTATCCCTCTCACTTTTCTGATTTGACTGTTTTCCTACCAAGAAGCTGCCAACATCAGCTATTGATAGCTAAGTGATTCGCAGAGACACTATTCCCAGGGGATAATCAGTAGTCTTTCGAAGCTGTGTCTTGGCAATTCAGTTTAATGTCAGTGACAAAATATCACACCCACGTGTTTGTATAAGTTATTATTTTTCTCCAAATTGTTCAAGCTGGAAACACAAGAATCATCTCTGCCACCTCTTTTACCCTCTGATCTCTCTCCCTCACTCTCTCCTGTCTCTCCAGTTTAACCTTTTATAACGTAATCTCTTCCCTAAACCATGGAATCTACCTCTTACCTGATACCTCCCCTTCTACACACTGTGGACAGCATTACTATATCAATTTCACCAAAATATCACTTTCATTGTATGAATGTTCAGCTGACAAGGCATTATTTTCTATAACATAAAATTTAAACATTTTACCCTGGCATTTGAGCTTCCTCATACCTGGACTTCAAAGTGTTGTTTTGAAATCGTCTACTTATCTTTGGTGATATCCACAAAGTTGGTCTACTTTCTGTTCCAAAAGTGAATTTTGTATCTAAAGCCCTCGTTTATGCTGTTTCACCATCTAAAATCCCTCTTGCCTCCACGGTTTTATTCTGTACAGATTATCCTAAATCCCTTAGGATTCAGTTTAAGTTGAATATCCTCCAAGAAGCCTTCCCTGATCACAGACGGAAAGTCACTATAATTTCCTTATCATCATACATTATTTTGATGTAAAAATCTTAAGAAATTTGACTTCTTGCTTAAACAGATTTGGATACAATGGCTTCTATTAACGTTAAGTATTCAATCTGATAATCAGAGAGAGATTTGTCACTACAAAGGGAATTCAGTAGCCTGTGGCATGTAATTTACCTGTCTTTTATCTGCTATCTTTTCCCTATTTTTTTCACTAATTCTTTTTTCTCTACATGTCCCTCAAAATATGAGCAGAGCAGATTTGCATTATCTAAGTTCTGGGCCAAGTCTTCTCTTTCTGGGTTTTTTTCCTTGGTGACTTTGTCTTCTCCCATTTTAAAATATTTAAACAATGTCATTATCTCTAAAATAATCCTAAGAATGTTTAAAGATGATTACTTTAACTGTAAATAATAATAGTTAACATTCATCAGATATTACTACTGTTGTGCTAAGTCTTTATATGGCTACTTTATGTCACACACACACCTGTAAGATGGATAGTATTATCATCCCTATTTTTCTGGGGAAAAAAAAACACCTCATCTGAAAAAGTAGTTGTTTTTTGCTAGTCATTTCTGTAATTTATTCATTTAAAGTATTTCACTGAATGGGTGCTTAGGAATTACTCTAAGATCTGATCATATAAAGATGATTACGTTGAAAGTCAGTCAAGAAGACAAATTTTGAGAAAGTAATCCAAAGGGAAAAATATACCTTCTGAAAAAGAAGCTTTTTGAAAGAAATGAGATTGTAAGCTGATCATCAAGGTATTATTACGGGTATATAAGTTTAAGGAAGGGACTTGGACATGGGAGAGAAAACTGGAAGAAGCCCAGTGGGTTTTCAGGAGGAAAAGGGCAACAGTCTGGAAAGGCATGAAGGTCCAGACCACATAGACTTCTATAGGTCTTGTTAAATAATTTTTAATTAACCTGAGAGCAATGAGGAGAATTTTAAGTACGGTACTGATAATAAACACATGTTCGAAAAAACATATCACTGGCTGCTATGTGGTATAACAACTAGGTGTGGATAAAGGGAAGAAAAGTTAGGAAGTCATACCAGAAATTCCAGTGGTCAATCATGGTGGATTAGGCTGGGTCGTGTCACAGAGAATGGAGGGAAGTGCATAGATTTCAAAGATATTTATAAAGTAGAATAGATGGAACTTGTGATTGAATATTTATGAGCTGGGATGAGGAACAAAATCTTTAAGAATGACTGGATTTTAGAAATATTCTGAAGAATGAGATGACAAAGTGTTGATGGGTTGGATAAGGCATGTGAGCAGAAGAGAAGAACCAAGGATGACTATCAGCTATTTAGCCAGAGCGAAAAGAATGGAGTTGCCATTAACCGAGATGGAGAGACTCAGGTAGAAGAAAGTTTTGAGAAGAAAATTAGGACTCAGATTTGTGTTTAAGTTTGAGGTGCCCTCTTAAAGCCAGAGGGCTGGAAGAGATCACCGGGAGAGTAAATGTAAGCGGGTAATAGAGGAGAACCGCCTCCTCTCATGATAGTGTGTGCTGGGTTATGAGTAGCAACAGCAAAAGAAGTTGTTAAAGAGTAGTGAGGGCTTCCCTGGTGGCGCAGTGGTTAAGAATCCGCCTGACAATGCAGGGGACACGGGTTCAAGCCCTGGTCCGGGAAGATCCCACATGCCACGGAGCAGCTAAGCCCATGTGCCACAACTACTGAGCCTGCACGCCACAGCTACAGAGTCCACATGCCACAACTACTGAAGCGTGCACACCTAGATCCCTTGCTCCACAACAAGAGAAGCCACCGCAATGAGAAGCCCGCGCACCACAATGAAGAGTAGCTCCCGCTTGCCACAACTAGAGAAAGCCCGCGTGCAACAACGAAGACCCAATGCAGCCAAAAATAAGTAAAAATGAAAATAAATAAATTTATTTAAAAAAAAAAGAGTAGTCAGTAAGAGAAGAAGAATTTGAGTCCTAGAAGCCAACTGAGGATAGTATTTCAATTAAGAGAGGGTGATCACTGTTGTTAAATGCTCCTGAGGAGTCAATCCGGGTGAGGTTTGAGAATAGTCTACCCAAAGTGCCTTGTCTTTTCTTCTCGACTTCCCTGAAATTTCAGTATCAGGACAAAGGTGAAAATATTAGGTCTAATATATTTTGACACATACATTCCTTTAATATAATCACTGCACCCCCAACTTTGCATTCATCTCAAATTTGACTTTTGTCTGAGTTGTCGTATCAATTTCTACCTCAAAAAGTAAGAACAGAGGAGATGTTAATCTTGGCGTAGATTGAAGGCAGGCATCTTATCAGGTGGTAACCCTCCAGAGATGCAGACCTTCCAACTGTGTGGTCTTGAGTCCCTCCTGAGCTGCTTGGGAATTGCAGGGAAGCTTAGACTTGGCTGAGTATCTCAGATTAGTAGGTCCAGAGCATGGGCTGAATGTCATATCGACTGTTGAAATAAACACAATTATATCTATATTATTTACCGATGTGAATAATCACTTGCATTTTGTTTCTATGGATACACTTAAGTTTCAAGGATATTGAGAAATACCTTTAATTTGCTTATTTTTCAAAAGGTCATGAATTATCTTAGCTATCTGAGACCACTGCACTGCCAATCTCAGAAAACAAGACTTAGGCTTGTGATTCTCATGGAATGACAGCTGAGATGTCATCGCAACTGTTTAGCAGCTTTTAAATCCTGTCAGTTTTGAAAAGGCCTTGACACAGCTGACATTGACAACAATCCATTGCATTAAAATGACTACCTTCTGACTGGTGTTTGTGATGGTTGTTTAAAAACGATTTTATTATAATGAGCCAGGGATATTTTAATACTCAGGTGATTTTGATAACTGCAAGTTATGCAAGCCAATTCCTCATTTTTATACCAGCAGTTTTAAATTCTTTTGGCTTCCAACAAATTATTTTAGCAGGAAGAATGCATTTTAAACTGTACCTTTTGGCTCTCTTGTGACCCTGAACTGTGCTTTATATATTTTTACATAATTTGAATGAAAAGTTCTCAGTTGAGCTCTCACATTCAAATGAGACAGACTTTTCCTCATTTAGAATGTATAGTGTAGCAGGAGACTGTCATTATGCAAAAAGTGTGTGCATGCATATGTAAAACGCCTTGCTCAAATAGGGCAGGCAGCTTCCTAGACCTCATTCACAACAGAGCTTAAAAATTACTATTCAAATTAAAGCCGCCTATAATCATGTTTTTGGTTACATAATTCTGTTTAATCACCACTAAAACCTCTAGTATTACTTCGTTTTTGGCATCATTAAAGGCACACGAATATCCTGAAATATATTCTCAAGGGCAGCTATTAAAGTTGAGAATAGCCAAGTTTGTAACATCGAGCAGGAATCCATCCTGCACAGGACTGTATCCTTTTGTTATGATTGGTTTTAAAGACAGAAATAAGTGACACGAGTTGGGAGGCAGTACTAATACCTTAAATTGGACAAGAGAAATGGAAAAAAATAATCAAATGTATGTGATCATAACATACAAAAGCATGATGGATATGGATTGTTAAAAATAGATGTAGATAGCAAATGTTATCTGGGGCAGCTGAAAGAGAGTCAGATTGACTGGTTTCCTTCACCAACCCTATCATGCTAATCCAAGATTAATTTAAGTGGCTCAGGGATGTATGCAAATTCAAAAAGCAATAGCCAGGACATGGAAGCAACCTAAATGTCCATCAACAGAGGAATGGATAAAGAAGATGTGGTACATATATACAATGGAATATTACTCAGCCATAAAAAGGAACAAAACTATGTCATTTGCAGAGACGTGGATGGACCTTGAGACTGTCATACCGAGTAAAGTAAGTCAGAAAAAGAAAAACAAACATCATATATTAATGCATATATGTGGAATCTAGAAAAATGGCACAGATGATCTTATTTGCAAAGCAGAAATAGAGACACAGACATAGAGAACAAAAGTATGGATACCAAGGGGGGAAGGGGGGGATGGGGTGAATTGAGAGACTGGGACTGACATATACACACTACTATGTATAAAATGATGACTAATGAGAAGTGACTGTACAGCATGGGGAACTCTACTTGGTGCTCTGTGGTGACCAAATAGGAAGGAAATCCAAAAAAAGAGGGGTTATATATATACCTGTGGCTGATTCACTTTGCTTTACAGCAGAAACTGACATAGCAGTGTAAAGCACCTATACTTCAATAAAAAAAAAACAGCTGAGCATTTTGTTTTTGAGTTGAAATGCAGCAATCATTCTTTCAGAGGGCCAAAATGATGCTTCAGGTTATTAGAAGAAATATTCCTGCCACTTTTTTTCGCTTTATAGTTTAAGAAGTTATACAAATTAGAGGGAATATGAGAAGAGAAATACAGCTTTTGATAGAAAGGAAGATAGACTCTGTGTGACAAGATAATTTTATGCTTTTGCCTTTAGCATAAACACCAGGGTTCCCAGTCTGTGTCATGAACATTGAAAATAAGTAGTAGATCTAAGAAAGGAA